>NC_084561.2:45286323-45288823 GCF_033978685.3 Nerophis lumbriciformis | reverse complement strand
ACCCACCACCACGAAAAGAATACCTACCGGAATTAATAAAAGGCTATCGATGCTGTCATCTAGCAAAGCTGAATTTGACCAAGCAACCCCCGCGTACCAAAAAGCCCTTGATGAAAGCGGATACAATTTCACCCTCACCTATGAACCCACGCCAGGAAACCAGCCAAAAAAGAACAGAAAACGAAACAACATCATCTGGTACAACCCCCCATACAGCAAAAACGTCTCAACTAACATTGGACACAAATTCCTCAATCTGATTGACAAACACTTTCCCAAAGACAACACCCTAAGAAAAGTATTCAACAAGAACAACATTAAATTGAGCTACAGCTGTATGAACAATATACGACAAATCATCTCAAACCACAACAAAACAATTGCAAATGAGCCGTCGGCCCCCGGACAGAGCGACTCCAAAACAAACAAAGGCTGCAACTGTCGAAAGAAACCTGATTGCCCCCTCAACGGGGGGTGCTTACAAACATCAGTTGTCTACCAATCTAAGGTAACACGCAAGGACATTAACACATCCGACACATATGTAGGATTAACCGAGGGAGAGTTTAAAACCAGATGGAACAATCACAAGGTTTCTTTCAGGAACCAAAACCTGCGGAATACCACAGAACTCAGCAAACACATTTGGGACCTCAAAGACAATAATGTTGAATATTCAATAACATGGCAAATTCTTGCATCCAGCACACCTTACAATAGTGGTAATAAAAGATGCAACCTATGCTTGAAAGAGAAACTGTTTATTATTTACCGTCCAGACCTGTCATCCCTCAACAAGCGCAGCGAAATTGTAACAGCATGCCACCACAGACGGAAACACCTCCTAGGTAACACATGAGCCAATCACCACGCCCCTACGCCAGCCTGTACCCACCCACTCTGTGCCCTATATAAACCATGGTATGCGAATGCTCCCATTAAAATCTCCTGATGATTGAGGGAACCCCCCCTTATGAAACAGGCCTGTAGAGATGAAGTAGTCTTGTGATTTTTTTCCCACACATACATATATATATATATATATATATATATATATATATATATATATATATATATATAAATAAACAGGAAGTGGAAAAGGAAAATGTGGATATTTGACGGCGTTAACAGCTGATGACCGTGGTCAGGTGACCATGGACTGTGGTCAGGTGACCATGGACTGGTCAGGTGACCATGCACTGTGGTCAGGTGACCACCCAGACCTGACTTCTCATGTTTTAAAAGTGATGTTTGCCAACATCAGGCAGCACTTTCCTCCCTGCTCGCTCTCCTCCATGACTTCGCATACGGGGTCAGCCCCGCCCACAACACAAGCAGCCCCGCCCACAACACAAGCAGCCCCGCCCACAACACAAGCAGCCGCCACCTATCGATCCGAGCATGTCTGCTCGTTCCCTCCCTGTGGTGAGCGTGTGAACTCACCTGACGGGGTGATGTGTCGCCAGGAAATGGCGGGCTCAGGTTTCCCGCTGGCGGTGCAGATGAGCGACACGTTGCTGCCCTCGTTGACGGTGATGTCGGAGGAGATGTCGTAGATCTTGGGAGGAACTGAGAGAACATGGACACACACATCTTCTTTACAGTGGAAGGTGCAACATGAGATCTCAGGTGTGTTACAGGTGACATCATGTGGACTTTTACAAAGACACTCACAATTACAGTCAAGCTGCTACTTTTCCCCCTACGCTTTGAACCCTGCGGCTTATAAAGCGGTGCGGCTAATTTATGTATTTTTCTTCGCTGACGGACATTAATTACATGCAAGGTGTGTTCCATGTTTGTGCTATGGCGCCACCTTTTGGACGAGTTCGCTCACTGCAGGCGCTGCTGGGTGCGAATGTGACGGCGCCGGTTCCTGGTTCAATCCCCCACCTTCTACCAACCTCGTCACATCCGTTGTGTTCTTTGAGCAAGACACTTCACCCTTGCTCCTGATGGGTGGTGGTTAGCGCCTGGTGTGGCAGCTCCCGCCATCAGTGTGTGAATGTGTGTGTGAATGGGTGAATGTGTAAACAGTGTCAAAACACCTTGATTACCTTGAAAGGTAGAAAAGTGCTATACAAGTATAACCCATTTACCATTTTTTTTACTGTTCAAAGCTTTTAACCGGAAGTAGAAGTGTCGTTCCGTTTTCTAGCCATCCATAGCGTTTCTACTCGTACGGATTCTTCGTTCAAGCAACGTTTGTAAGTTTTACAATATAACCAAAACAATCTTTACTTAGTAAAGTGTCCCATGTGTGATGTCTGTAGGAGTGTTTTCATGCATATTTGTACGTGCTATCGTTATGTCAGCGTTTCTCAAAGTGTGGGGCGCGCCCCACTGGTGGGGAATAGAGACATGACAGGTGGGGCGCGAGGAACGGGAGGAAATGTCACTTTGAATTTTTTTATTTTATTATTATATTCTTAGATTATTTTTTTTTTACTATGCTTTCATTTTCTATACACACTGTAAATCACTTTGTGATTCTGTCTAT
>NC_084561.2:45261323-45281323 GCF_033978685.3 Nerophis lumbriciformis | reverse complement strand
TGGTTGGTGTTGGAATTGTTTAAATCGGTCAAGAAATGTTGAAGTCGTAACAGTTTTTTTATTGAGAAAAGGTATTACGGATTTTGTGAAAACCGGGAATTTTTCAAGTTCCTAAAAAAACTTGTTTTTTTGTCATGACTAATAGGAATGGTTTGACAGTGGAACGGTTGAAATGGGTTGAAAAATATGGAAGGAGTAGTTGAACAAAAAAAAGGTTGGTAAAACGGTTAAAAAACCCCAGGAATTCCTGGAAATTTATTGAACGTGGAAAAATAGTTGTTTGAATTTCTAGAATGAATTGAATGTGTCGAAGGTGTAATGGGTTGAATCGGTTGAAAAATGTGGGAATTGTGTAACTTGGAAAATGTCCCATTCATTTCAATGGGAACTTCCTGGAAATTTGGTATTTTGGGGAAAAGCGGGATTTTTTTGAAAATGAAAATAAAAAATAGGAGCTGAAATGGTTGGTTTTAGAATTGTTTAAATCGGTCAAGAAATGTTGAAGTCGTAACAGTTTTTTTATTGAGAAAAGGTATTACAGATTTTGTGAAATCCGGGAATTTTTCAAGTTCCTAAAACAACTTGTTTTTTTTGTCATGACTAATAGGAATGTTTTGACAGTGGAACGGTTGAAATGGGTTGAAAAATATGGAAGGAGTAGTTGAACAAAAAAAAGGTTGGTAAAAAGGTTAAAAGAAAAACAGGAATTCCTGGAAATTTATTGAACGTGGAAAAATAGTTGTTTGAATTTCTAGAATGAATTGAATGTGTTGAAGGTGTAATGGGTTGAATCGGTTGAAAAATGTGGGAATTGTGTAACTTGGAAAATGTCCCATTCATTTTAATGGGAACTTCCTGGAAATTTGGGATTTTGGGGAAAAGCGGGATTTTTTTGAAAATGAAAATAAAAAATAGGAGCTGAAATGGTTGGTTTTAGAATTGTTTAAATCGGTCAAGAAATGTTGAAGTCGCAACAGTTTTTTTTATTGAGAAAAGGTATTATGGATTTTGTGAAAACCGGGAATTTTTCAAGTTCCTAAAACAACTTGGTTTTTTGTCATGACTAATAGGAATGTTTTGACAGTGGAACGGTTGAAATGGGTTGAAAAATATTGAAGGAGTAGTTGAACAAAAAAAAGGTTGGTAAAAAGGTTAAAAAAACCCAGGAATTCCTGGAAATTTATTGAACGTGGAAAAATAGTTTGAATTTCTAGAATGAATTGAATGTGTTGAAGGTGTAATGGGTTGAATCGGTTGAAAAATGTGGGAATTGTGTAACTTGGAAAATGTCCCATTCATTTCAATGGGAACTTCCTGGAAATTTGGGATTTTGGAGAAAAGTGGGATTTATTTGCAAATGAAAATAAAAAATAGGAGCTGAAATGGTTGGTTTTAGAATTGTTTAAATCGGTCAAGAAATGTTGAAGTCGTAACAGTTTTTTTATTGAGAAAAGGTATTACGGATTTTGTGAAAACCGGGAATTTTTCAAGTTCCTAAAACAACTTGTTTTTTTGTCATGACTAATAGGAATGTTTTGACAGTGGAACGGTTGAAATGGGTTGAAAAATATGGAAGGAGTAGTTGAACAAAAAAAAGGTTGGTAAAAAGGTTAAAAAAAACAGGAATTCCTGGAAATTTATTGAACGTGGAAAAATAGTTGTTTGAATTTCCAGGATGAATTGAATGTGTTGCAGGTGTAATGGGTTGAATCGGTTGAAAAATGTGGGAATTGTTGCTTTTTGAAAAAGGGATAATTCATTTTTGAATGGGGAAAATTTCCCTAAAAACTGGGAATTCTACGAAATCCGGGAATTTTTTTGTTGTAATTATTGAAAGGAGCACACAATTCCTGAACAGGCTGAATATTTTGAAGTTGGAACGGCTTGAATCGGATAACAAATGTGCGAGTTGTGGAACTTTGAAAAATGTCCCATTCATTTCAATGGGAATTTCATGGAAATTTGGGAATTCCTGGAGAATAGGGAATTGTTGCGTAAATGCTTAAAAAAAACGTGAATGGTTGGTGTTGGAATTTTTTAAAAGAGTCAAAGAAATGTTGAAGTGGTAACATTTTTAATTGAGAAATAGTATTACTGAGTTCCTGGAATTTCGGGAAAACCGGGAATTTTTCCAGTTAAAAAAAACAACTTCGTTTTTTGTCCTGATGAAAATGAATGTTTTGACGGTGCAATGGTTGAAGTGGGCTGAAAAATGTGGAAGGAGAAGTAGTAGTCGCCAGACAAAAAGGGGAAAAAAAATCGGGTTTGGAAAACTGAGAATTCTGGGAATTCCTGGAATTTTTTGAAGTTCAGAACATGATAGTTTGAATGTCCAGGATGGGTGGAATGTGTTGATGTTGGAATGCTTTGAATAGCTTGAAAAATGTGGGGATTGTGCAATTTGGAAAATGTCCCATTGATTTCAATGGGAACTTCCTGGAAATTTGGGATTTTGGGGAAAAGTGGGATTTTTTTGAAAATGAAAATAAAAAATAGGAGCGTGAATGTCCTGAATGAGCTGAAATGGTTGGTGTTGGAATTGTTTAAATCGGTCAAGAAATGTTGAAGTAGTAACAGTTTTTTTATTGAGAGAAGGTATTACGGATTTTGTGAAAAGCGGGAATTTTTCAAGTTCCTAAAACAACTTGTTTTTTTGTCATGACTAATAGGAATGTTTTGACAGTGGAACGGTTGAAATGGGTTGAAAAATATGGAAGGAGTAGTTGAACAAAAAAAAGGTTGGAAATAAGGTTAGAAAAAAAAAACAGGAATTCCTGGAAATTTATTGAACGTGGAAAAATAGTTGTTTGAATTTCTAGAATGAATTGAATGTGTTGAAGGTGTAATGGGTTGAATCGGTTGAAAGATGTGGGAATTGTGTAACTTGGAAAATGTCCCATTCATTTCAATGGGAACTTCCTGGAAATTTGGGATTTTGGGGGAAAAGTGGGATTTTTTTGAAAATGAAAATAAAAAATAGGAGCTGAAATGGTTGGTTTTAGAATTGTTTAAATCGGTCAAGAAATGTTGAAGTCGCAACAGTTTTTTTTTATTGAGAAAAGGTATTACGGATTTTGTGAAAACCGGGAATTTTTCAAGTTCCTAAAACAACTTGTTTTTTTGTCATGACTAATAGGAATGTTTTGACAGTGGAACGGTTGAAATGGGTTGAAAAATATGGAAGGAGTAGTTGAACAAAAAAAAGGTTGGAAATAAGGTTAGAAAAAAACAGGAATTCCTGGAAATTTATTGAACGTGGAAAAATAGTTGTTTGAATTTCTAGAATGAATTGAATGTGTTGAAGGTGTAATGGGTTGAATCGGTTGAAAAATGTGGGAATTGTGTAACTTGGAAAATGTCCCATTCATTTCAATGGGAACTTCCTGGAAATTTGGGATTTTGGGGAAAAGCGGGATTTTTTTGAAAATGAAAATAAAAAATAGGAGCTGAAATGGTTGGTTTTAGAATTGTTTAAATCGGTCAAGAAATGTTGAAGTCGCAACAGTTTTTTTTTATTGAGAAAAGGTATTACGGATTTTGTGAAAACCGGGAATTTTTCAAGTTCCTAAAACAACTTGTTTTTTTGTCATGACTAATAGGAATGTTTTGACAGTGGAACGGTTGAAATGGGTTGAAAAATATGGAAGGAGTAGTTGAACAAAAAAAAGGTTGGAAATAAGGTTAGAAAAAAACAGGAATTCCTGGAAATTTATTGAACGTGGAAAAATAGTTGTTTGAATTTCTAGAATGAATTGAATGTGTTGAAGGTGTAATGGGTTGAATCGGTTGAAAAATGTGGGAATTGTGTAACTTGGAAAATGTCCCATTCATTTCAATGGGAACTTCCTGGAAATTTGGGATTTTGGGGAAAAGCGGGATTTTTTTGAAAATGAAAATAAAAAATAGGAGCTGAAATGGTTGGTTTTAGAATTGTTTAAATCGGTCAAGAAATGTTGAAGTCGCAACAGTTTTTTTATTGAGAAAAGGTATTATGGATTTTGTGAAAACCGGGAATTTTTCAAGTTCCTAAAAAAACTTGTTTTTTTGTCATGACTAATAGGAATGTTTTGACAGTGGAACGGTTGAAATGGGTTGAAAAATATGGAAGGAGTAGTTGAACAAAAAAAAGGTTGGTAAAAAGGTTAAAAAAAACCAGGAATTCCTGGAAATTTATTGAACGTGGAAAAATAGTTGTTTGAATTTCTAGAATGAATTGAATATGTTGAAGGTGTAATGGGTTGAATCGGTTGAAAAATGTGGGAATTGTGTAACTTGGAAAATGTCCCATTCATTTCAATGGGAACTTCCTGGAAATTTGGGATTTGGGGGAAAAGTGGGATTTTTTTGAAAATGAAAATAAAAAATAGGAGCTGAAATGGTTGGTTTTAGAATTGTTTAAATCGGTCAAGAAATGTTGAAGTCGTAACAGTTTTTTTTATTGAGAAAATGTATTACGGATTTTGTGAAAACCGGGAATTTTTCAAGTTCCTAAAACAACTTGTTTTTTTTGTCATGACTAATAGGAATGTTTTGACAGTGGAACGGTTGAAATGGGTTGAAAAATATGGAAGGAGTAGTTGAACAAAAAAAAGGTTGGAAATAAGGTTAGAAAAAAACAGGAATTCCTGGAAATGTATTGAAAGTGGAAAAATAGTTGTTTGAATTTCCAGGATGAATTGAATGTGTTGAAGGTGTAATGGGTTGAATCGGTTGAAAAATGTGGGAATTGTGGCTTTTTGAAAAATGGATAATTCATTTTTGAATGGGGAAAATGTCCCTAAAAACTGGGAATTCTACAAAATCCGGGAATTTTTTTGTTATAATTATTGAAAGGGAGCACACAATTCCTGAACAGGCTGAATATTTTTAAGTTGGAACGGTTTGAATCGGATAACAAATGTGCGAGTTGTGGAACTTTGAAAAATGTCCCATTCATTTCAATGGAAATTTCATTTTGGGAATTCCTGGAGAATAGGGAATTGTTGTGTAAATGCTTAAAAAAACCGTGAATGGTTGGTGTTGGAATTTTTTAAAAGAGTCGAGAAATGTTGAAGTGGTAACATTTTTAATTGAGAAATAGTATTACTGAGTTCCTGGAATTTCGGGAAAACCGGGAATTTTTCCAGTTCAAAAAACAACTTCGTTTTGTGTCCTGATGAAAATGAATGTTTTGACGGTGCAATGGTTGAAGTGGTCTGAAAAATGTGGAAGTAGTAGTCGCCAGACAAAAAGGGGAAAAAAAATTGGGTTTGGAAAACTGAGAATTCTGGGAATTCCTGGAATTTTTTGAAGTTCAGAACATGATAGTTTGAATGTCCAGGATGAGTGGAATGTGTTGATGTTGGAATGCTATGAATAGCTTGAAAAATGTGGGGATTGTGCAACTTGGAAAATGTCCCATTCATTTCAGTGGGAACTTCCTGGAAATTTGGGATTTTGGGGAAAAGCGGGATTTTTTTGAAAATGAAAATAAAAAATAGGAGCTTGAATGTCCTGAATGAGCTGAAATGGTTGGTGTTGGAATTGTTTAAATCGGTCAAGAAATGTTGAAGTCGCAACAGTTTTTTTTATTGAGAAAAGGTATTATGGATTTTGTGAAAACCGGGAATTTTTCAAGTTCCTAAAACAACTTGTTTTTTTGTCATGACTAATAGGAATGTTTTGACACTGGAACGGTTGAAATGGGTTGAAAAATATGGAAGGAGTAGTTGAACAAAAAAAAGGTTGGAAATAAGGTTAGAAAAAAAACAGGAATTCCTGGAAATTTATTGAACGTGGAAAAATAGTTGTTTTAATTTCCAGGATGAATTGAATATATTGAAGGTGTAATGGGTTGAATCGGTTGAAAAATGTGGGAATTGTGGCTTTTTGAAAAATGGATAATTCATTTTTGAATGGGGAAAATGTCCCTAAAAACTGGGAATTCTACAAAATCCGGGAATTTTTTTTTTGTAATTATTGAAAGGGAGCACACAATTCCTGAACAGGCTGAATATTTTGAAGTTGGAACGGCTTGAATCGGATAACAAATGTGCGAGTTGTGGAACTTTGAAAAATGTCCCATTCATTTCAATGGGAATTTCATGGAAATTTGGGAATTCCTGGAGAATAGGGAATTGTTGTGTAAATGCTTAAAAAAAAACGTGAATGGTTGGTGTTGGAATTTTTTAAAAGAGTCGAGAAATGTTGAAGTGTTAACATTTTTAATTGAGAAATAGTATTACTGAGTTCCTGGAATTTCGGGAAAACCGGGAATTTTTCCAGTTAAAAAAAACAACTTCGTTTTTTGTCCTGATGAAAATGAATGTTTTGACGGTGCAATGGTTGAAGTGGGCTGAAAAATGTGGAAGGAGTAGTCGCCAGACAAAAAGGGGAAAAAAAATTGGGTTTGGAAAACTGAGAATTCTGGGAATTCCTGGAATTTTTTTAAGTTCAGAGCATGATAGTTTGAATGTCCAGGATGAGTGGAATGTGTTGATGTTGGAATGCTTTGAATAGGTTGAAAAATGTGGGGATTGTGCAATTTGGAAAATGTCCCATTGATTTCAATGGGAACTTCCTGGAAATTTGGGGTTTTGGGGAAAAGCGGGATTTTTTTGAAAATGAAAGTAAAAAATAGGAGCGTGAATGTCCTGAATGAGCTGAAATGGTTGGTGTTGGAATTGTTTAAATCGGTCAAGAAATGTTGAAATCGTAACAGTTTTTTTTATTGAGAAAAGGTATTACGGATTTTGTGAAAACCGGGAATTTTTCAAGTTCCTAAAACAACTTGTTTTTTTGTCATGACTAATAGGAATGTTTTGACAGTGGAACGGTTGAAATGGGTTGAAAAATATGGAAGGAGTAGTTGAACAAAAAAAAGGTTGGAAATAAGGTTAGAAAAAAAAACAGGAATTCCTGGAAATTTATTGAACGTGGAAAAATAGTTGTTTGAATTTCCAGGATGAATTGAATGTGTTGAAGGTGTAATGGGTTGAATCAGTTGAAAAATGTGGGAATTGTGGCTTTTTGAAAAATGGATAATTCATTTTTGAATGGGGAAAATGTCCCTAAAAACTGGGGATTCTACAAAATCCGGGAATTTTTTTGTTATAATTATTGAAAGGGAGCACACAATTCCTGAACAGGCTGAATATTTTGAAGTTGGAACGGTTTGAATCGGATAACAAATGTGCGAGTTGTGCGACTTTGAAAAATGTCCCATTCATTTCAATGGGAATTTCATGGAAATTTGGGAATTCCTGGAGAATAGGGAATTGTTGTGTAAATGCTTAAAAAAAACGTGAATGGTTGGTGTTGGAATTTTTTAAAAGAGTCGAGAAATGTTGAAGTGGTAACATTTTTAATTGAGAAATAGTATTACTGAGTTCCTGGAATTTCGGGAAAACCGGGAATTTTTCCAGTTCAAAAAACAACTTCGTTTTTTGTCCTGATGAAAATGAATGTTTTGACGGTGCAATGGTTGAAGTGGTCTGAAAAATGTGGAAGTAGTAGTCGCCAGACAAAAAGGGGAAAAAAAATTGGGTTTGGAAAACTGAGAATTCTGGGAATTCCTGGAATTTTTTGAAGTTCAGAACATGATAGTTTGAATGTCCAGGATGAGTGGAATGTGTTGATGTTGGAATGCTTTGAATAGCTTGAAAAATGTGGGAATTGTGTAACTTGGAAAATGTCCCATTCATTTCAGTGGGAACTTCCTGGAAATTTGGGATTTGGGGGAAAAGTGGGATTTTTTTGAAAATGAAAATAAAAAATAGGAGCTTGAATGTCCTAAATGAGCTGAAATGGTTGGTGTTGGAATTGTTTAAATCGGTCAAGAAATGTTGAAGTCGTAACAGTTTTTTTATTGAGAAAAGGTATTACGGATTTTGTGAAAACCGGGAATTTTTCAAGTTCCTAAAACAACTTGTTTTTTTGTCATGACTAAGAGGAATGTTTTGACAGTGGAACGGTTGAAATGGGTTGAAAAATATGGAAGGAGTAGTTGAACAAAAAAAAGGTTGGAAATAAGGTTAGAAAAAAAACAGGAATTCCTGGAAATTTATTGAACGTGGAAAAATAGTTGTTCGAATTTCCAGGATGAATTGAATGTGTTGAAGGTGTAATGGGTTGAATCGGTTGAAAAATGTGGGAATTGTGTAACTTGGAAAATGTCCCATTCATTTCAATGGGAACTTCCTGGAAATTTGGGATTTTGGGGAAAAGTGGGATTTTTTTGAAAATGAAAATAAAAAAACAGGAGCTGAAATGGTTGGTTTTAGAATTGTTTGAATCGGTCAAGAAATGTTGAAGTCGTAACAATTTTTTTATTGAGAAAAGGTATTACGGATTTTGTGAAAACCGGGAATTTTTCAAGTTCCTAAAACAACTTGTTTTTTTTGTCATGCCTAATAGGAATGTTTTGACAGTGGAACGGTTGAAATGGGTTGAAAAATATGGAAGGAGTAGTTGAACAAAAAAAAGGTTGGTAAAACGGTTAAAAAAAACCAGGAATTCCTGGAAATTTTTTTGAACGTGGAAAAATAGTTGTTTGAATTTCTAGAATGAATTGAATGTGTTGAAGGTGTAATGGGTTGAATCGGTTGAAAAATGTGGGAATTGTGTAACTTGGAAAATGTCCCATTCATTTCAATGGGAACTTCCTGGAAATTTGGGATTTTGGGGAAAAGCGGGATTTTTTTGAAAATGAAAATAAAAAATAGGAGCTGAAATGGTTGGTTTTAGAATTGTTTAAATCGGTCAAGAAATGTTGAAGTCGTAACAGTTTTTTTTATTGAGAAAATGTATTACGGATTTTGTGAAAACCGGGAATTTTTCAAGTTCCTAAAACAACTTGTTTTTTTTGTCATGACTAAGAGGAATGTTTTGACTGTGGAACGGTTGAAATGGGTTGAAAAATATGGAAGGAGTAGTTGAACAAAAAAAAGGTTGGAAATAAGGTTAGGAAAAAAAACAGGAATTCCTGGAAATTTATTGAACGTGGAAAAATAGTTGTTTGAATTTCCAGGATGAATTGAATGTGTTGAAGGTGTAATGGGTTGAATCGGTTGAAAAATGTGGGAATTGTTGCTTTTTGAAAAAGGGATAATTCATTTTTGAATGGGGAAAATGTCCCTAAGAACTGGGGATTCTACAAAATCCGGGAATTTTTTTGTTATAATTATTGAAAGGGAGCACACAATTCCTGAACAGGCTGAATATTTTGAAGTTGGAACGGTTTGAATCGGATAACAAATGTGCGAGTTGTGGAACTTTGAAAAATGTCCCATTCATTTCAATGGGAATTTCATGGAAATTTGGGAATTCCTGGAGAATAGGGAATTGTTGTGTAAATGCTTGAAAAAAACGTGAATGGTTGGTTTTGGAATTTTTTAAAAGAGTCGAGAAATGTTGAAGTGGTAAAATTTTTAATTGAGAAATAGTATTACTGAGTTCCTGGAATTTCGGGAAAACCGGGAATTTTTCCAGTTAAAAAAAACAACTTTGTTTTTTGTCCTGATGAAAATGAATGTTTTGACGGTGCAATGGTTGAAGTGGTCTGAAAAATGTGGAAGGAGTAGTCCCCAGACAAAAAGGGGGAAAAAAAATTGGGTTTGGAGAACTGAGAATTCTGGGAATTCCTGGAATTTTTTGAAGTTCAGAGCATGATAGTTTGAATGTCCAGGATGAGTGGAATGTGTTGATGTTGGAATGCTTTGAATAGGTTGAAAAATGTGGGGGTTGTGCAACTTGGAAAAATGTTCCATTCATTTTAATGGGAATTTCATGGAAATTTGGGAATTTTGGGAAAAGCGGAAATGTTTTTGAAAATGTTAAAAAAAAAAAAAGTGTGAATGTTCTGAATGAGTAAAATGGTTGGTGTTGGAATGTTTCAAAACAGTCGAGAAATGTTGAAGTAGTAACATTTTTAATTGAGAAATGGTTTTACAAAGTTCCTGGAGTTTTAGGAAAACTGGGAAGTTTTCCAGTTCAAAAAACAACTTTGTTTTTTGTCCTGATGAAAATGAATGTTTTGACGGTGCAATGGTTGAAGTGGGCTGTAAAATGTGGAAGGAGTAGTCGCCAGACAAAAAGGGGGGAAAAAATTGGGTTTGGAAAACTGAGAATTCTGGGAATTCCTGGAATTTTTTGAAGTTCAGAGCATGATAGTTTGAATGTCCAGGATGAGTGGAATGTGTTGATGTTGGAATGCTTTGAATAGGTTGAAAAATGTGGGGGTTGTGCAACTTGGAAAAATGTTCCATTCATTTTAATGGGAATTTCATGGAAAATTGGGAATTTTGGGAAAAGCGGAAATGTTTTTGAAAATGTTAAAAAAAAAAAAAGTGTGAATGTTCTGAATGAGTAAAATGGTTGGTGTCGGAATGTTTCAAAACAGTTGAGAAATGTTGAAGTAGTAACATTTTTAATTGAGAAATGGTATTACAAAGTTCCTGGAGTTTTGGGAAAATTGGGAAGTTTTCCAGTTCAAAAAACAACTTTGTTTTTTGTCCTGATTAAGAAGAATGTTTTGATGCTGGAATGGCTGAAGTGGGTTGAAAAATGTGGAAGGAGTAGTCGCCACAAAAAAAGGGAAAAAATTAGGGTTTGGAAAACTGAGAATTCTGGGAATTCCTGGAATTGTTTTTAACTTGGGAAAATCATAGTTTGAATTTCCAGGATGAGTGGAATGTGTTGATGTTGGAATGGTTTGAATAGGTTGAAAAATGTGGGAATTGTGCAACTTGGAAACATTTTCCATTCTTTTCAATGGGAATTTCATGGAAAATTGGAAATTTTGGGAAAAGCGGAAATGTTTTTAAAAATGTTAAAAAAGAAAAGAAAACAAAAAGTGAATGTTCTGAATGGTTGGTGTTGGAATTTTTCAAAACAGTCAAGAAATGTTGAAGTAGTAACATTTTTAATTGAGAAATGGTATTACAAAGTTCCTGGAGTTTTGGGAAAACCGGGAATTTTTCCAGTTCAAAAAACAACTTTGTATTTTGTCCTGATTAGGAGGAATGTTTTGATGCTGGAATGGCTGAAGTGGGTTGAAACATGTGGAAGGAGTAGTCGCCACAAAAAAAGGGAAAAAATTAGGGTTTGGAAAACTGAGAATTCTGGGAATTCCTGGAATTGTTTTTAACTTGGGAAAATGATAGTTTGAATTTCCAGGATGAGTGGAATGTGTTGATGTTGGAATGGTTTGAATAGGTTGAAAATTGTGGGAATTGTGCAACCTGGAAACATTTTCCATTCTTTTCAATGGGAATTTCATGGAAAATTGGAAATTTTGGGAAAAGCGGAAATGTTTTTGAAAATGTTAAAAAAAAAGAAAAAAAGTGAATGTTCTGAATGGTTGGTGTTGGAATTTTTCAAAACAGTCAATAAATGTTGAAGTAGTAACATTTTTTAATTGAGAAATGGTATTACAAAGTTCCTGGAGTTTTGGGAAAACCGGGAATTTTTCCAGTTCAAAAAACAACTTTGTTTTTTGTCCTGATTAAGAAGAATGTTTTGATGCTGGAATGGCTGAAGTGGGTTGAAAAATGTGGAAGGAATAGTCGCCACAAAAAAAGGGAAAAAATTAGGGTTTGGAAAACTGAGAATTCTGGGAATTCCTGGAATTGTTTTTAACTTGGGAAAAATGATAGTTTGAATTTCCAGGATGAATTGAATGTTTTGAAGGTGGAATGGTTTGAATCGGATGAAAAATGTGGAAATTGTGGAATTACAAGTTTCTTGAATTTACCAAAACTGTTGGGGGACATTCCCCTCTAAAACCGAATGGTCCAGGAACTTGGACGGATAAAACCAAAGAGCCATGCATACACCACCTGTGTACATTCTGACAAGTTCTTGAATTTACCAAAACTTTTGGGGGACATTCCCCTCTAAAACCCGAATGGTACGGAAACCCTAACCCTAACCCTAACCCTAACCCTAACCCTAACCCCTAACCCTAACCTCCAACCCTAACTCTCTCTAACCTTAACCTTAATCCTAACTCTAACTAACCTCTAACCCCAACCCTAACCCTAACCCCAACCTAACCCTACACTCTAACCCTAACCTCTAACCCTAACTCTAACCTCTAATCCTAACCCTAACCTCTAACCCTCTAACTTCTAACCTTAACCCTAACCCTAACCCTAACTCTCTAACTCTCTCCAACCTTAACCCTAACCCTAACTCTCTAACTAATTTCTAACCCCAACCCTATCCCTAACCCCAACCCCAACCCTAAACTCTAACCCTAACCTCTAACCCTAACCCTAACCCCAAACTCAAACCCTAACCCTCTTACCCTAATCTCTATCCCTCTAACCTTAACCCTAACCTCTAATCCTACTCTAACCCTAACCCTAACCTCTAACTCTAACTCTAAACCTAACCCTAACCTCCAACCCTAACTCTATCTAACCTTAACCTTAATCCTAACTCTAACTAACCTCTAACCCCAACCCTAACCCTAACCCTACACTCTAACCCTAACCTCTAACCCTAACCCCAAACTCAAACCCTAACCCTCTTACCCTAATCTCTATCCCTCTAACCTTAACCCTAACCTCTAATCCTACTCTAACCCTAACCCTAACCTCTAACTCTAACTCTAAACCTAACCCTAACCTCCAACCCTAACTCTATCTAACCTTAACCTTAATCCTAACTCTAACTAACCTCTAACCCCAACCCTAACCCTAACCCCAACCTAACCCTACACTCTAACCCTAACCTCTAACCCTAACTCTAACCTCTAATCCTAACCCTAACCTCTAACTTCTAACCTTAACCCTAACCCTAACTCTCTCCAACCTTAACCCTAACCCTAACTCTCTAACTAACTTCTAACCCCAACCCTAAACCCAACCCCAACCCTAAACTCTAACCCTAACCTCTAACCCTAACCTCTAACCCTAACCCTAACAGTCACCTTGACGGGTTGTAGACGGACAGTGCACTCCCCTCCTCCCCCTTTACCCTAACCCGTCACATTGCTGGTTTTAGGAGCAGAGGAGCATGTTGGGCAGCGCACACACACAGAGTACTTACAAGCAGACACAGTGTGTAGACAGAAAAGGGAGAACGGACCCATTTTGGCGCAGTAAATGAGTGTTTTCCCTAACTCTCTCTAACCTTAACCTTAATCCTAACTCTAACTAACCTCTAACCCCAACCCTAACCCTAACCCCAACCTAACCCTACACTCTAACCCTAACCTCTAACCCTAACTCTAACCTCTAATCCTAACCCTAACCTCTAACTTTGAACCTTAACCCTAACCCTAACCCTAACTCTCTCCAACCTTAACCCTAGCCCTAACTCTAACTAACTTCTAACCCCAACCCTAACCCTAACCCCAACCCCAACCTCTAACCCTAACCTCTAACCCTAACCTCTAACCCTAACCCTAACCCTAACCCCAAACTCAAACCCTAACCCTCTTACCCTAACCTCTATCCCTCTAACCTTAACCCTAACCTCTAATCCTAACTCTAACCCTAACCCTAGCCTCTAACTCTAACTCTAAACCTAACCCTAACCTCCAACCCTAACTCTCTCTAACCTTAACCTTAATCCTAACTCTAACTAACCTCTAACCCCAACCCTAACCCTAACCCAAACCTAACCCTACACTCTAACCCTAACCTCTAACCCTAACTCTAACCTCTAATCCTAACCCTAACCTCTAACTTCTAACCTTAACCCTAACCCTAACCCTAACTCTCTAACTCTCTCCAACCTTAACCCTAACCCTAACTCTCTAACTAACTTCTAACCCCAACCCTAACCCTAACCCCAACCCCAACCCTAAACTCTAACCCTAACCTCTAACCCTAACCTCTAACCCCTAACCCTAACCCCAAACTCAAACCGTAACCCTCTTACCCTAACCGCTATCCCTCTAACCTTAACCCTAACCTCTAATCCTAACTCTAACCCTAAACTCTAACTCTAACTCTAAACCTAACCCTAACCTCCAACCCTAACTCTCTCTAACCTTAACCTTAATCCTAACTCTAACTAACCTCTAACAACAACCCTAACCCTAACCCCATCCTAACCCTAAATTCTAACCCTAACCTCTAACCCTAACCTCTAACCTCTAATCCTAACCCTAACTCCCTAACTCTCTCTAAACTTAACCCTAACCCTAACCCTAACCCTAACCTTAACCTTAATCCTAACTCTAACTAACCTCTAACACCAACCCTAACCCTAACCCCATCCTAACCCTAAACTCTAACCCTAACCGCTAACCCTAACCTCTAACCTCTAATCCTAACCCTAACCCTAACTCCCTAACTCTCTCTAAACTTAACCCTAACCCTAACTCTCTAACTAACCTCTAACCCCAACCCTAACCCTAACCCCACCCCTAAACTCTAACCCTAACGTCTAACCCTAACTCTAACCCTAACCTCCAACCCTAACTCTCTCTAACCTTAACCCTAACCTCTAATCCTAATTCTAACCCTAACCTCCAACTCTAACTATAAACCTAACCCTAACCTCCAACCCTAACTCTCTCTAACCTTAACCTTAATCCTAACTCTAACTAACCTCTAACCCCAACCCTAACCCTAACCCCATCCTAACCCTAAACTCTAACCCTAACCTCTAACCTCTAATCCTAACACTAACCCTAACTCCCTAACTCTCTCTAAACTTAACCCTAACCCTAACTCTCTAACTAACCTCTAACCCCAACCCTAACCCTAACCCCAACCCTAAACTCTAACCCTAACGTCTAACCCTAACTCTAACCCTAACCTCCAACCCTAACTCTTTCTAACCTTAACCCTAACCTCTAATCCTAACTCTAACCCTAACCTCTAACTCTAACTCTAAACCTAACCCTAACCTCCAACCCTAACTCTCTCTAAACTTAACCCTAACCCTAACTCTCTAACTAACCTCTAACCCCAACCCTAACCCTAACCCCAACCCTAAACTCTAACCCTAACGTCTAACCCTAACTCTAACCCTAACCTCCAACCCTAACTCTCTCTAACCTTAACCCTAACCTCTAATCCTAACTCTAACCCTAACCTCTAACTCTAACTATAAACCTAACCCTAACCTCCAACCCTAACTCTCTCTAACCTTAACCTTAATCCTAACTCTAACTAACCTCTAACCCCAACCCTAACCCTAACCCCATCCTAACCCTAAACTCTAATCCTAACCTCTAACCTCTAATCCTAACCCTAACCCTAAGTCCCTAACTCTCTCTAAACTTAACCCTAACCCTAACTCTCTAACTAACCTCTAACCCCAACCCTAACCCTAACCCCAACCCTAAACTCTAACCCTAACCCTAACCCTAACCTCCAACCCTAACTCTCTCTAACCTTAACCCTAACCTCTAATCCTAACCCTAACCCTAACTCCCTAACTCTCTAACTAACCTCTAACCCCAACCCTAACCCTAACCCCAACCCTAAACTCTAACCCTAACCTCCAACCCTAACTCTCTCTAACCTTAACCCTAACCTCTAATCCTAACTCTAACCCTAACCTCTAACTCTAACTCTAACTATAAACCTAACCCTAACCTCCAACCCTAACTCTCTCTAACCTTAACCTTAATCCTAACTCTAACTAACCTCTAACCCCAACCCTAACCCTAACCCCATCCTAACCCTAAACTCTAATCCTAACCTCTAACCTCTAATCCTAACCCTAACCCTAACTCCCTAACTCTCTCTAAACTTAACCCTAACCCTAACTCTCTAACTAACCTCTAACCCCAACCCTAACCCTAACCCCAACCCTAAACTCTAACCCTAACTCTAACCCTAACCTCCAACCCTAACTCTCTCTAACCTTAACCCTAACCTCTAATCCTAACCCTAACCCTAACTCCCTAACTCTCTCTAAACTTAACCCTAACCCTAACTCTCTAACTAACCTCTAACCCCAACCCTAACCCTAACCCCAACCCTAAACTCTAACCCTAACCTCCAACCCTAACTCTCTCTAACCTTAACCCTAACCTCTAATCCTAACTCCAACCCTAACCTCTAACTCTAACTATAAACCTAACCCTAACCTCCAACCCTAACTCTCTCTAACCTTAACCTTAATCCTAACTCTAACTAACCTCTAACCCCAACCCTAACCCTAACCCCATCCTAACCCTAAACTCTAATCCTAACCTCTAACCTCTAATCCTAACCCTAACCCTAACTCCCTAACTCTCTCTAAACTTAACCCTAACCCTAACTCTCTAACTAACCTCTAACCCCAACCCTAACCCTAACCCCAACCCTAAACTCTAACCCTAACTCTAACCCTAACCTCCAACCCTAACTCTCTCTAACCTTAACCCTAACCTCTAATCCTAACTCTAACCCTAACCTCTAACTCTAACTCTAAACCTAACCCTAACCTCCAACCCTAACTCTCTCTAAACTTAACCCTAACCCTAACTCTCTAACTAACCTCTAACCCCAACCCTAACCCTAACCCCAACCCTAAACTCTAACCCTAATGTCTAACCCTAACTCTAACCCTAACCTCCAACCCTAACTCTCTCTAACCTTAACCCTAACCTCTAATCCTAACTCTAACCCTAACCTCTAACTCTAACTATAAACCTAACCCTAACCTCCAACCCTAACTCTCTCTAACCTTAACCTTAATCCTAACTCTAACTAACCTCTAACCCCAACCCTAACCCCATCCTAACCCTAAACTCTAACCCTAACCTCTAACCTCTAATCCTAACCCTAACCTCTAACTTCTAACCCTAACCCTAACTCCCTAACTCTCTCTAAACTTAACCCTAACCCTAACTCTCTAACTAACCTCTAACCCCAACCCTAACCCTAACCCCAACCCTAAACTCTAACCCTAACCTCGAACCCTAACTCTAACCCTAACCTCCAACCCTAACTCTCTCTAACCTTAACCTTGATCCTAACTCTAACTAACCTCTAACCCCAACCCTAACCCTAACCCCATCCTAACCCTAAACTTTAACCCTAACCCTAACCTCTAACCTCTAATCTTAACCCTAACCTCTAACTTCTAACCCTAACCCTAACTCCCTAACTCTCTCTAAACTTAACCCTAACCCTAACTCTCTAACTAACCTCTAACCCCAACCCTAACCCTAACCTCTAACCCTAACTCTAACCCTAACGTCTAACCCTAACAGTCACCTTGACGGGTTGTAGACGGACAGTGCACTCCCCTCCTCCCCCTTTACCCTAACCCGTCACATTGCTGGTTTTACGAGCAGAGGAGCATGTTGGGCAGCGCACACACACAGAGTACTTACAAGCAGACACAGTGTGTAGACAGAAAAGGGAGAACGGACCCATTTTGGCGCAGTAAATGAGTGTTTCCATGGTGACAACCGGAAGTACCCACAACATCCACATCCACATTCACTAACCCTAACCTCCAACCCTAACTCTCTCTAACCTTAACCCTAACCTCTAATCCTAACTCTAACCCTAACCTCTAACTCTAACTCTAAACCTAACCCTAACCTCCAACCCTAACTCTCTCTAACCTTAACCTTAATCCTAACTCTAACTAACCTCTAACACCAACCCTAACCCTAACCCCATCCTAACCCTAAACTCTAACCCTAACCTCTAACCCTAACCTCTAACCTCTAATCCTAACCCTAACCCTAACTCCCTAACTCTCTCTAAACTTAACCCTAACCCTAACTCTCTAACTAACCTCTAACCCCAACCCTAACCCTAACCCCAACCCTAAACTCTAACCCTAACGTCTAACCCTAACTCTAACCCTAACCTCCAACCCTAACTCTCTCTAACCTTAACCCTAACCTCTAATCCTAACTCGAACCCTAACCTCTAACTCTAACTATAAACCTAACCCTAACCTCCAACCCTAACTCTCTCTAACCTTAACCTTAATCCTAACGCTAACTAACCTCTAACCCCAACCCTAACCCTAACCCCATCCTAACCCTAAACTCTAACCCTAACCTCTAATCCTAACCCTAACTCCCTAACTCTCTCTAAACTTAACCCTAACTCTAACTCTCTAACTAACCTCTAACCCCAACCCTAACCCTAACCCCAACCCTAAACTCTAACCCTAACGTCTAACCCTAACTCTAACCCTAACCTCCAACCCTAACTCTTTCTAACCTTAACCCTAACCTCTAATCCTAACTCTAACCCTAACCTCTAACTCTAACTCTAAACCTAACCCTAACCTCCAACCCTAACTCTCTCTAAACTTAACCCTAACCCTAACTCTCTAACTAACCTCTAACCCCAACCCTAACCCTAACCCCAACCCTAAACTCTAACCCTAACGTCTAACCCTAACTCTAACCCTAACCTCCAACCCTAACTCTCTCTAACCTTAACCCTAACCTCTAATCCTAACTCTAACCCTAACCTCTAACTCTAAACCTAACCCTAACCTCCAACCCTAACTCTCTCTAACCTTAACCTTAATCCTAACTCTAACTAACCTCTAACCCCAACCCTAACCCCAACCCCATCCTAACCCTAAACTCTAACCCTAACCTCTAACCTCTAATCCTAACCCTAACTCCCTAACTCTCTCTAAATTTAACCCTAACCCTAACTCTCTAACTAACCTCTAACCCCAACCCTAACCCTAACCCCAACCCTAAACTCTAACCCTAACCTCTAACCCTAACTCTAACCCTAACCTCCAACTCTAACTCTCTCTAACCTTAACCTTAATCCTAACTCTAACTAACCTCTAACCCCAACCCTAACCCTAAACTCTAACCCTAACCTCTAACCTCTAATCCTAACCCTAACCTCTAACTTCTAACCCTAACCCTAACTCTCTCTAAACTTAACCCTAACCCTAACTCTCTAACTAACCTGTAACCCCAACCCTAACCCTAACCCCAACCCTAAACTCTAACCCTAACCTCTAACCCTAACCTCTAACCCTAACCCTAACAGTCACCTTGACGGGTTGTAGACGGACAGTGCACTCCCCTCCTCCCCCTTCACCCTAACCCGTCACATTGCTGGTTTTACGAGCAGAGGAGCATGTTGGGCAGCGCACACACACAGAGTACTTACAAGCAGACACAGTGTGTAGACAGAAAAGGGAGAACAGACCCATTTTGGCGCAGTAAATGAGTGTTTCCATGGTGACAACAGGAAGTACCCACAACATCCACATTCAAACATGGCATTCTGCACCAGGTTTCTACTTGGTATGGACCGGACGCACACTAGTTAGTTATTTGTACCTCCCTGGTTCAGACCCATGATGCGTATCCATGGTTACCGTTAGCTGTGTGGTCAGCTGCCACATGGAAGCACTTGTTTCTCCCACGTGGCGAAGGGACCCTGAATGACACATCGGTCCGTTCCCACTGAGGTCTGTGCAAAGGCCAAAGTCATGAATATTCAATAAAAGGCTCATTATTGGAAAACCCTGAGCTGGTGCTTTGCAGAATACACAATTCCAGCCCACCAATCTATTTACAGTCCTCTGGACGGCTTGTCCATGACGTCCATACAGAACATGGTATGACATAGGAATGTCAATGTCCATGACGTCCATACAGAACATGGTATGACATAGGAATGTCAATGTCCATGACGTCCATACAGAACATGGTATGACATAGGAATGTCAATGTCCATGACGTCCATACAGAACATGGTATGACATAGGAATGTCAATGTCCATGACGTCCATACAGAACATGGTATGACATAGGAATGTCAATGTCCATGACGTCCATACAGAACATGGTATGACATAGGAATGTCAATGTCCATGACGTCCATACAGAACATGGTATGACATAGGAATGTCAATGTCCATGACGTCCACACAGAACATGGTATTACATAGGAATGTCAATGTCCATGACGTCCATACAGAACATGGTATTACATAGGAATGTCAATGTCCATGACGTCCATACAGAACATGGTATGACATAGGAATGTCAATGTCCATGACCTCCATACAGAACATGGTATTACATAGGAATGTCAATGTGTATGTGTGGGAAAAAAATC
>NC_084561.2:45216323-45256323 GCF_033978685.3 Nerophis lumbriciformis | reverse complement strand
TGGCAAACACACAAAATGTGCAATATTTTGCTCCCCTAAAAAACGCAAAATGTCCTATTTGATGTGAAGTAATTGTAGCCTTGAATGGATCAATAATTCATAACGACATTGATTTTGACTCCTTACTATTTCTTCAGTTTTAAAGAAAAAAAAAAACAGCCTGCCTGGCAGTTTTGTGTTATTAGAGTCCTCACTTTTCATCACACTTTGTAATGTTTTTTTTGTTTTTTTTAGTCGTAGTATTTTCACAATGTGACACGAGTGGTCATGTGACCAAAATACACACAGATGGCCCCCCGGGGCCCCATCTTGGACACCCCTGAGTTATGACGACAAAGACGATAAAAGGACTGATTGATTGATTGATTGACTGATTGATGGATCGAAGCCATGCTCTCCGAGCAGCAGGGTGGGGACAGGCTGCAGGTGAGGCTGCAGGTGAGGCTGCAGGTGAGGTGAGTTGAGGGCGCTGCTGCAGGCCCAGGAGCACACAGCCTGATATTTATCTGCCCAATTAAGGCGGCTGTCTCTGCCGCACGTCCACTCCTTGAAAATGGGCTCCCCGGCAATTCTAATTGTGATAAAGTGAAAGGTAAACAAAGCCCGCAGACTGCAGCCTTCAGGTGCGCTGGGACATTGCGACGCCGGGCAAGGGAAGGACACAACAGAAACATGCGAGAAGCCTTGAAAGTGGGAATTCATGTCATACCTTTTGAAAAGTAGTCATTAAAATGGAAGGTTATGAAACGCTGGCATTCTTGTACATTATTTCACATTCATAACGTTGTCACTTTATTGTTGCGACAGGAAAGTGTTGCATTCTATTCTACACATGAAGACACCACTCACACACGTCAAGCATCAAACATTTGTGAAAGAATGGGCCGCTTTCAGTGATTTCCAGCGTGGAACTGTCATAGGATGCCACCTGTGCAACAAATCCAGTCGTGAAATTTCCTCGCTCCTAAATATTCCAAAGTCGACTTTATTATAAGAAAAGTGAAGAGTTTGGGAACAACAGCAACCAAGTGGTAGCTCCACGTAAACTGACAGAGAGGTCAGCATAGTGCAAAGACTTTCTGCACAGTCACTTGCTACACAGCTCCAAACTTCATGTCACCTTCCAATTAGCCCACGTACAGTACGCAGAGAGCTTCATGGAATGGATTTCCATGGCCGGGCAGCCGCATCTAAGGCATACATCACCAAGTCCAATGCAAAGTGTGGGATGCAGTGGTGTAAAGGACATCACCACTGGACTCTAGAGCAGTGGAGACTCCTTCTCTGGACTGATGAATCACACTTTTTCCATCTGGCAATCTGATGGACCAGTCTGGGTTTGGAGGTTGCCAGGAGAACGCTACATTTCGGACTGCATTGTGCTGAGTGTGGAATTTGGTGGAGGAGGAATTATGGTGGTGGGGTTGTTTTTCAGGAGTTGGGCTTGGCCCCTTAGTTCCAGTGAAAGGAACGTTGAATGCTCCAGGATACCAAAACATTTTGGACAATTCCATGCTTGACTGGCCTGCACAGAGTCCTGACATGAACCCCACAGAACACCTTTGGGATGAATTAGAACGGAGACTGAGAGCCAGGCCTCCTCCACCAACATCGGTGTGTGACCTCACCAATGCGCTTTCTATGTACAGTATGCAGGGAGCTTAATGGAATGGGTTTCCATGGCCGGGCAGCTGCATCTAAGCCATACATCACCAAGTCCAATGCAAAGCGTGGGATGCAGTGGTGTAAAGGACATCACCACTGGACTCTAGAGCAGTGGAGACTCCTTCTCTGGACTGATGAATCACACTTTTTCCATCTGGCAATCTGATGGACCAGTCTGGGTTTGGAGGTTGCCAGGAGAACGCTACATTTCGGACTGCATTGTGCCGAGTGTGAAATTTGGTGGAGGAGGAATTATGGTGTGGGGTTGTTTTTCAGGAGTTAGTTCCAGTGAAAGGAACTTTGAATGCTCCAGGATACCAAAACATTTTTGGACAATTCCATGCTCCCAACCTTGTGGGAACAGTTTGGAGCGAGCCCCATTCCTCTTCCAACATGACTGTGCACCAGTGCACAAAGCAAAGGTCCATAAAGACATGGATGACAAGAGTCTGGTGTGGGTGAACTTGACTGGCCTGCACAGAGTCCTGACCTGAACCCGACAGAACACCTTTGGGATGAATTCGAACGGAGACTGAGAGCCAGGCCTTCTCCACCAACATCACCAAAGCACTTTTGGAAGAATGGTGGAAAATTCCTATAAACACACACTCCGCAACCTTGTGGACAGCCTTCCCAGAAGAGTTGAAGCTGTAATAGCTGCAAAATCATATTGAACCCTATGTATTAGGAATGGGATGGCACTTCAAGGTCATATGTGAGTCAAGGCAGGTGGCCAAATACTTTTGGCAATATAGTGTATTATTGTACGGCCGAGAGGATAACCAATATTGATCCATCCACTAATCACATGTAATGTGTGAAATGGACTCTGTACTTTGGGACGTTTAACCATAAAAAAGAAGTGCTATTCTGGCAATATTAAGACATTTGAACAGACTTCAATACAACAATAACAATGTTAGGTGGGTGCCATGATTGAGTATAAAAAGAGCTTCCATGAAATGCTCAGTCATTCACAAACAAGGACGGGGCGAGGGTCACCACTTTGTCAACAAATGCCTGAGCAAATTGTTTAAGAACAACATTTCTCAAGCAAGGAATTTAGAGATTTCACCATCTACGCCCCGTAATATCATCAAAAGGTTCAGAGAATCTGGATAAACCACTGCAAGTATGCGTAATACACATTGAATGCCCGTGACCTTGGATCCCTGCATCCAAAAAGTGACATCAGTGTGTAAAGGATATCACCACAAGGGCTCAGGTACACTTCAGAAAACCACTGTCAGTAACTACAGTTGGTCGCTACATCTGTAAGTGCAGGTTAAAACTCTCCTATGCAAAGCCAAAGCCATTTATCAACAACACCCAGAAACGCCGCCGGCATAAAGTAGTGTGATTTACTTTCAATTGGAAAGGGTCCAATGCCTTACTGAAATGAGGATTCTGCGTGTGATATATAGGGCAAGGGTTCTGAACCTTTTTTGACCTTGGGACCAGGGCCGGCCCGTGGCATAGGCCGTATAGGCAAATGCTAAGGGCGCCGTCCATTAGGGGGCGCCACGCCAGTGCCACAAATGTTGGAGAAAAAATAAATAAATAAAAAAAAAGTTGGTACTATTTCTAAATACAAAAAATAATCCCACGTTAATTAAAATGCAAAGTAAAGCCTATTTAATAGAAATATTATTTGTTACAACATTACGCCCCCCGCACGGTGCGCCCCCTCCCTTCCCGTATCATGACTCTTTTTGGACGTCACCACATCAAAAAATCAACACAAGATGTCAAAACAGGCCAAAACTGTCAGGTGCCCAGGGAAGAAAAAAGAGAAAAGAAGAGGAGGAGAAACGAGAAAAAGACAAGAGGTAGCAGGTAGGTAACGTTAGCCTGCATTAAATTATTTGTCTGTTACAGAATGTGATAGTAACCTGGCTTTTTAGCATTAAGCTAATGCTACATGATTCGGCAATTGCTAATCAATAAATAGCTAGTTCTGTTTTAACGTCGGGTGAATATTGTGGAGGGGGCTAAATTGTTATGGAAAATAATAATGTAACGTCAGGTAATTACAGTACTCCCACCTTACATTCCCCAGGGACATTTGTATTAGATCTTTTAAGCAGGTGTTTTTTTGTTTACATTGTTATTGCCTTCTGGTTAGCTAATGTTTGCCCTGCAGGTAATAGTCACTTTTCCACCCCTTTATATATTAGGTATAGTTGTAAGTAAAAAAAAAAAAAGGTCACAGACAAAGCTATTCGGGTTCTTGTGAGTATATACACTTCACTGCCGATGTGGGGGGGCGCCACCTAAAATCTTGCCTAGGGCGCCAGATTGGTTAGGGCCGGGCCTGCTTGGGACCCAACTTATCCACTACAAAGGGGCCTAGGGTCCACTCAAATATTACCACCGAATTAGTAATATTACTCTTGGTTTTAATCGCATTCAATAATTATATTTACCCTATACAGTTACAAGAAAAAACTTTGCGTAATTATCTGAAACCGAGTTAATCGCAAAGATTATTATCAAGGCTCAGGTCAGGCTGATTAGAAAAATAAGTACTAATCAAATATACTGCAAAAGAAGGGACTCATAAAATCTGATAAAAAAAAAAAATTGTGCTAAAATGAAAAAGTTCGAACTAAATTAATAACAAATACTAATGACATATATTCAACTAAAAAATTAAGTGTAATTGAAAACATAGCTTCACCACTTTAGTCGTATTTTTTGTGCTTAAGAAACTTTAGCTCCAGACTTGATATTGCCCCTATTGGTGTAAAAGTGTATTACAACTGAGTACCGCTTTAACCCATACAGACCCCAGCGGAGAAACACACTTTCTTTTTAACAATGGTTAAGAAACACTGCCCTAGGGGACATGACCATGGAGACACTCATTTACATTCATGTCACCATGCTCCTGCCTGTGGCGTTCTATGTTCTCGAACAAGTGGGAGACATGCACCACTTTTTATGGGCATTTTAGAAGCTGTCGTCTAAAATGAAACCCACTTTTTTTTGTTTCCCTAATTTAACGCTGATTGGAGAGAGGCTGTGTTTACGTGCTAAAGACGCTGAACAAATGCAAACTTCAATATTGTTTTTTTCCATAGAGGAGATATAATATTTAAAAAAAACCCTGCATAAAAAAATATACTTGCAGTATACAATTATGAAAGGATGTTGCTGAAAAGACGATATGTCTATTATTGTTTATCCAAAATATGTTGACACATATTATGGAGGGTTCTCTGTCAACCACATGTTGTACGTGTGACAATAAAGATTGTGTGTTGTCTGGATCACTAGGTGGGTCTAAGATGGCATTTATACTACAAAATACACTGCATATACTCTCAGTACACATCAGTATCTACAGCAGACACAAGTCAAGGCATAAAGATTGAAAGTCATGGGAACATGAGGCCTCTCAAAGACCAAACTAAGCCAAAATGTAAAAGGTGCTGGCGTCAGACCCACTGGGGTCTTGGACTCGGTCAGCGTTTGACGGACACACAACTTTTGTGGAGTGTTTGGGGGCACGGATTAAAGGAAATACATTTGAATTGTTTAAATGAAAATGTAAGACGTGGTTAGACTCAAACGTCTGCACTGACAAGTAAGAAAGTAATAATCCATTAGACGAGGGATCCCCAAACTCTTTGACTGGAAAAATTTGGGATATCTATTTGTGTAAAAAAAGTATATGTACATATACATATAAATATACATATATACATAGATATATATACGTAGAACATTGAGTGTTTAAAACCTAATTAATTGTCTTCAAGAAATGGAAGCAGCGGTGATGATGGTTTGTTGACAACTCACATATATGGTCAGTGCAGAACTGGCATGGAAGCAGGAGTTCAGAACATTCAGTAGCAGATCAGTCCATGCTTACACTGCATTTAGTTTTTGCTACAAAGTCTTGAAGGTCCAATAAATCACATGGCAGAGAGCTGACTAGTTGACCTTTACTAACGTCTTAATTACCAAAGACTAATGTCAGACATTTGCTGGAGAACATTGCAAACACACACACACACACACACACACACACACACACACACACACACACACACACACACACACACACGCTAATGACAATGATTAGTGTCTAACAACACATCTGAGGTCCTTATGGCAAATCTGTTGCTTGCACACTTAAACTTTGTCACAGTCTGAATGTAACATCAGTACCAATATTAGTACTAACATCAGTACTAACATCAGTACTAACATCAGTACTAACATCAGTACAGTACCAACATCAGTACCAACATCAGTACAGTACTAACATCAGTACCAACATCAGTACTAACATCAGTACCAACATCAGTACTAACATCAGTACCAACATCAGTACTAACATCAGTACCAACATCAGTACTAACATCAGTACCAACATCAGTACTAACATCAGTACTAACATCAGTACCAACATCAATACTAACATCAGTACAGTACTAACATCAGTACTAACATCAGTACCAACATCAGTACCAACATCAGTACCAACATTAGTACTAACATTAGTACTAACATCAGTACCAACATCAGTACTAACATCACTACTAACATCAGTACCAACATCAGTACTAACATCAGTACTAACATCACTACTAACATCAGTACTAACATCAGTACTAACATCAGTACCAACATCAGTACTAACATCAGTACTAACATCAGTACCAACAGCAGTACTAACATCAGTACTAACATCAGTACCAACATCAGGACTAACATCAGTACCGACATCAGTACTAACATCAGTACTAACATCAATACTGACATCAGTGCTGACATCAGAACTAACATCAGTACTAACATCAGTACTATCATCTGTACAACAATCAGTACCAACATCAGTACTAACATCAGTACCAACATCAGTACCAACATCAGGACTAACATCAGTACCAACATCAGTACTAACATCAATACTGACATCAGTGCTGACATCAGAACTAACATCAGTACTAATATCAGTACTAACATCACTACTAACATCAGTACTAACATCAGTACCAACATCAGTACTAACATCAGTACTAACATCAGTACCAACATCAGGACTAACATCAGTACCGACATCAGTACTAACATCAGTACTAACATCAGTACTAACATCAATACTTACATCAGTGCTGACATCAGAACTAACATCAGTACTAACATCAGTACTATCATCTGTACAAAAATCAGTACCAACATCAGTACTAACATCAGTACTAACATCAGTACAGTACCAACATCAGTACCAACATCAGTACCAACATCAGTACAGTACTAACATCAGTACTAACATCAGTACTAACATCAGTACCAACATTAGTACTAACATTAGTACTACCATCAGTACCAACATCAGTACTAACATCAGTACTAACATCAGTACCAACATCAGTACTAACATCAGTACCAACATCAGTACTAACATCAGTACTAACATCAGTACCAACATCAATACTAACATCAGTACAGTACTAACATCAGTACTAACATCAGTACCAACATCAGTACCAACATCAGTACCAACATTAGTACTAACATTAGTACTAACATCAGTACCAACATCAGTACTAACATCACTACTAACATCAGTACTAACATCAGTACTAACATCAGTACCAACATCAGTACTAACATCAGTACTAACATCAGTACCAACAGCAGTACTAACATCAGTACTAACATCAGTACCAACATCAGGACTAACATCAGTACCGACATCAGTACTAACATCAGTACTAACATCAATACTGACATCAGTGCTGACATCAGAACTAACATCAGTACTAACATCAGTACTATCATCTGTACAACAATCAGTACCAACATCAGTACTAACATCAGTACCAACATCAGTACTAACATCAGTACTAACATAGGTACTAACATCAGTACTAACATTAGTACCAACATCAGTACCAACATCAGTACTAACATCAGTACTAACATCAGTACTAACATCAGTACTAACATCTGTACCAACATCAGTACCAACATTAGTACCAACATCAGTACCAACATCAGTACTAACATCAGTACTAACATCAGTACTAACATCAGTACTAACATTAGTACCAACAGCAGTACCAACATCAGTACTAACATCAGTACTAACATCAGTACCAACATCAGTACTAACATCAGTACTAACAACAGTACTAACATCAGTACCAACATCAGTACTAACATCAGTACCAACATCAGTACCAACATCAGTACTAACATCAGTACCAACATTAGTACCAACATCAGTACCAACATCAGTACTAACATCAGTACTAACATCAGTACTAACATCAGTACTAACATTAGTACTAACATCAGTACTAACATCAGTACCAACATCAGTACTAACATCAGTACCAACATCAGTACTAACATCAGTACCAACATCAGTACCAACATCAGTACTAACATCAGTACCAACATTAGTACCAACATCAGTACTAACATCAGTACTAACATCAGTACCAACATCAGTACCAACATCCATACCAACATCAGTACTAACATCAGTACTAACATCAGTACCAACATCAGTACTAACATCAGTAATAACATCAGTACTAACATCAGTACCAACATCAGTACTAACATCAGTACCAACATCAGTACCAACATCAGTACCAACATTAGTACTAACATCAGTACTAACATCAGTACCAACATCAGTATTAACATCAGTACTAACATCAGTACCAACATTAGTACTAACATCAGTACTAACATCAGTACCAACATCAGTACTAACATCAGTACTAACATCAGTACCAACATCAGTATTAACATCAGTACTAACATCAGTACCAATATTAATACTAACATCAGTACCAATACCAGTACCAATATCAGTACTAATGTTACTAGATACTACATATATAATTACAGTATGATGAAAATATGTAAATATTACATGTTATTATGAATGTTACTACATGACATATATACTTACATCATGTACATATTACATGTTATTATGAATGTTACTACATTACATATATACTTACATCATGTATATATTACATGTTATTATGAATGTTACTAGATACTACATATATACTTACATCATGTATATATTACATGTTGTTATGAATGTTACTACATGACATATATACTTACATCATGTATATATTACATGTTATTATGAATGTTACTACATGACATATATACTTACATCATGTATATATTACATGTTATTATGAATGTTACTACATGACATATATACTTACATCATGTATATATTACATGTTATTATGAATGTTACTACATGACATATATACTTACATCATGTATATATTACATGTTATTATGAATGTTACTACATTACATATATACTTACATCATGTATATATTACATATTATTGTGAATGTTACTACATGACATATATACTTACATCATGTATATATTACATGTTATTATGAATGTTACTAGATACTACATATATACTTACATCATGTATATATTACATGTTATTATGAATGTTACTACATGACATATATACTTACATCATGTATATATTACATGTTATTATGAATGTTACTACACGACATATATACTTAAATCATGTATATATTACATGTTATTATGAATGTTACTACATGACATATATACTTACATCATGTATATACTACATGTTATTATGAATGTTACTACATGACATATATACTTATATCATGTATATATTACATGTTATTATGAATGTTACTACATGACATATATACTTACATCATGTATATATAACATGTTATTATGAATGTTACTACATGACATATATACTTACATCATGTATATATTACATGTTATTATGAATGTTACTACACTACATATATACTTACATCATGTATATTTTACATGTTATTATGAATGTTACTACATGACATATATACTTACATCATGTATATATTACATGTTATTATGAATGTTACTAGATACTACATATATACTTACATCATGTATATATTACATGTTATTATGAATGTTACTACATGACATACATACTTACATCATGTATATATTACATGTTATTATGAATGTTACTACATGACATATATACTTACATCATGCATATATTACATGTTATTATGAATGTTACTACATGACATATATACTTACATCATGTATATATTACATGTTATTATGAATGTTACTACATGACATATATACTTACATCATGTATATATTACATGTTATTATGAATGTTACTAGATACTACATATATACTTACATCATGTATATATTACATGTTGTTATGAATGTTACTACATGACATATATACTTACATCATGTATATATTACATGTTATTATGAATGTTACTACATGACATATATACTTACATCATGTATATATTACATGTTATTATGAATGTTACTACATGACATATATACTTACATCATGTTTATATTACATGTTATTATGAATGTTACTACATGACATATATACTTACATCATGTATATATTACATGTTATTATGAATGTTACTACATGACATATATACTTACATCATAAACATATTACATGTTATTATGAATGTTACTAGATACTACAGTACCTAGTATTGTACTGCAGTATTGTGATGTACATTGCGATGTGAAAAACGATGTTTTCTACTTCATGACGGTCCACTTCCTGTACAGAGCAGCAAAGTTGTCCTTCAAAATAAACATGACTTTACACAAAATAAATAGACATATTCTATATAAACCATTAAAAATGCGTATTATATTGTCATAAAAAAGTATTGTATGTGTACTTTGTTTACAGCTCGTGTGTTTGACCTGGAGATGTCCCTGCTGAGTCACTGTAAAATAAAAACACAAAAAAAGGATGCTATTTCCCTCCGACATGCAGTTTAATAATATTTACCTTTGTGCTCGGACTGACTTCCTGTCACTGACGTTTATTTACAAACACTCACAAACTCTTTACGGACGTTTTCATCTTACAGCGTGGCTTTTTCCTTGGCTTTAGGGCTGGCAAGAGAGACAGGAGATGGAACACGCGGTGTTATTGCATCCAAATATGCAGCAGGCTGACCTCATTTAAAGGTCCGAGCACCAAGTAATTATGACTTTATCTCAACTGCGCTCTTTAACTCTGAATATTAAACATGTTGTGGGCTTTTTTTTGTGATGCTTGCAGCCTAAAAAAGCCTTTAAAATAGTCAGTATTATTACACATTTGGTTGTTTTTTTTACTGGCGTGCTTTTATTTTGAAGGCCTGATGTGTTACGCAGATATGCAGTTAATTTTTTTTTAAAGGGCTTTTTGTTACGGCTCAGGCTCCTGCCAACGCCGCTCATCCGTCTGTGCGCACCTCGGGACACGCCCACGGGTGCGCACATCCAGGGACGCGCCGCGCACGTCCCCGCCCTGCAGCAGCCACCAGCTGCAATCAATCACCGGCAATCATTACACCTGAAACTGATGAGGGCGAGCTGGTTAAAGGACCAGTGGACCCTAGGATCGGCGCGGGAACTTAGCTTTCTCATGGTGTACAGTAAGCAACAAGCTTTATGCTATATTCGTGTTTCCTCTCCGTGCCTTGATTTGTCCCTTGTCTTCTCCCGTGTCCCCGCAGTACCCTCCGTCGCCTGCGTCTCAATTTCCCCTGGATCTCCCTCTGGACTCCGACTGCTTCCTTCGTTCCTCGACCTCTTGCTCGCCCCTGGATTCTGACGCCTCGCTCTCGCCCCGGATCATCTGCCTGCCCCCTGGACTTCCGCGTATCTCGTTCAACACGTTGGTAACACTCACTTCAGTTAAATTCTACACATAGTCTTACACCATTCCCTTTTGTATTCTAGTTCACACTCCATTTCCTTAGTTTAGTAATATTGTTTATTATTATTTATATATATATATGTTGACTATATATAAATAATAAATAATTGTATATACCGCCCCCTGGTGTCTGTTTGCCGTCACCCCCTCCGTAAACACAACACTTTTGTTTGAACATTTCCTATCATACACAATCCTTAGGTAAGACAGGAACATGCATGGTTTCCTTTTTTATGCATTCTAAATAGTAAAATATGACTAGTAGGAGGCGGCTAACAATGCACCTAATAGAACGACACTATTGTACACATAAAAACACCCAAAAAGTGCCAACAATACTCCATTTACATGTGCTGATCTGAATATGAACACGTTTTAGTGATATTGTTATCATAAGCGCTAACGCAGAGGAACTACTTTTTTAGTGCCATGATCACAGAGAGCTAACGAGCTTATGCTGCTATATTGAGTTAATTCTAGGTGATAAATCATGGATAGTAGAAGGTTCTGGACATATCCCCACAAGTTGGTACACTTTGACATCCAACTTAGACCCGGAGATGGCAATAAAAAACACGAAAATAGGATTCTAATGAAATGTTGATGTAAAGGGGAAGATACAACCATCCCATCAGTCTTTATCCCAGTGAGAGCAGACATTGTACAGTAAGTGATTATGTTTGTATATCGTGTTTAGCACTTAGCAATACTGCTACATGATGCTTAGTGTTTGACTAAAGCTGCATGCAGCTTCTAAAACTTGTAGATCATCCTCCTTATATTCAGGCTCGGATTAGTAGTCTTGTTGTTGTTGAAGGGAAAAAATAATGTTTTGTGAAATTAATACATCGCTGTATGCTTAAAATTATGAAAAAATGTAAATATTACATGTTATTATGAATGTTACTAGTTACTACATATATAATTACAGTATGATGAAAATATGTAAATATTACATGTTATTATGAATGTTACTAGATACTACATATAGACTTACAGTATGATGAAAATATTTACATATTACATGTTATTATGAATGTTACTACATGACATATATACTTACATCATGTATATATTACATGTTATTATGAATGTTACTACATGACATAAATACTTACATCATGTATATACTACATATTATGAATGTTACTACATGACATATATACTTACATCATGTATGTATTACATGTTATTATAAATGTTACTACATTACATATATACTTACATCATATACATATTACATGTTATTATGAATGTTACTAGATACTACATACATACAGTATGATGAAAATATGTAAGTATTATATGTTATTATGAATATTACTAGATACTACATACATGCTTACAGTATGATAATAATGTGTAAAGATGACATGTTATTATGAATGTTACTACATGACATATATACTTACATCATGTATATATTACATGTTATTATGAATGTTACTACATGACATATATACTTACATCATGTATATATTACATGTTATTATGAATGTTACTACATGACATATATACTTACATCATGTATATATTACATGTTATTATGAATGTTACTACATGACATATATACTTACATCATGTATATATTACATGTTATTATGAATGTTACTACATGACATATATACTTACATCATGTATATATTACATGTTATTATGAATGTTACTACATTAAATATATACTTACATCATGTATATATTACATGTTATTATGAATGTTACTACATGACATATATACTTACATCATGTATATACTACATGTTATTATGAATGTTACTACATTACATATATACTTACATCATGTATATATTACATGTTATTATGAATGTTACTACATGACATATACTTACATCATGTATATATTACATGTTATTATGAATGTTACTACATGACATATATACTTACATCATGTATATATTACATGTTATTATGAATGTTACTACATTACATATATACTTACATCATGCATATATTACATGTTATTATGAATGTTACTACATGACATATATACTTACAACATGTAAATATTACATTTTATTATGAATGTTACTACATTACATATATACTTACAACATGTATATATTACATTTTATTATGAATGTTACTACATGACATATATACTTACATCATGTATATATTACATGTTATTATGAATGTTACTACATGACATATATACTTAAATCATGTATATATTACATGTTATTATGAATGTTACTACATGACATATATACTTACATCATGTATATATTACATGTTATTATGAATGTTACTACATGACATATATACTTACATCATGTATATATTACATGTTATTATGAATGTTACTACATGACATATATATTTACATCATGTATATATTCCATGTTATTATGAATGTTACTAAATTACATATATACTTACATTATGTATATATTACATATTATGAATGTTACTACATGACATATATACTTACATCATGTATATATTACATGTTATTATGAATGTTACTACATGGCATATATACTTACATCATGTATATATTACATGTTATTATGAATGTTACTACATGACATATATACTTACATCATGTATATATTACATGTTATTATGAATGTTACTACGTGACATATATACTTACATCATGTATATATTACATGTTATTATGAATGTTACTACATGACATATATACTTACATCATGTATATATTACATGTTATTATGAATGTTACTACGTGACATATATACTTACATCATGTATATATTACATGTTATTATGAATGTTACTACATGACATATATACTTACATCATGTATATATTACATTTTATTATGAATGTTACTACATTACATATATACTTACAACATGTATATATTACATTTTATTATGAATGTTACTACATGACATATATACTTACATCATGTATATATCACATGTTATTATGAATGTTACTACATGACATATATACTTACATCATGTATATATTACATGTTATTATGAATGTTACTACATGACATATATACTTACATCATGTATATATTACATGTTATTATGAATGTTACTACATTACATATATACTGACATGTATATATTACATGTTATTTTGAATGTTACTAGATACTACATATATACTTACAGCGCGTATATAAGACCTTGATGGAGGTTTTTAGATGTTTCAGAGCACTTTATAGGCGGAATAGAGCGACTCCTATTACCTCCACTGTTAGCTGACTCTTGCTAGAGTTTATTTATGATATAGAATGCATTGTGTTCTTGTCTTACATAAGGATTGCGAATGATAGACAACATTCCAACAAAATCCGTTAAAGCTCCGAGATGCTTTACTTGTTTACTTTATTAGTTTTGATTGTTTATCCACTAAAACTGTAAGCACAGAGCAGAAGCGTGCTCTCCCCGTTCGAGCCGTTACAAAACATATGATGCTTGAATATTAGCACGCTAGCTTCAGCTGCTGCACCATATGGTGAGTTGTGAGGAGCGGCTGTGACCCAGAACACAGCGGGGGGGGTTCCCGATGGTGAAAGTTGTTGAAAACGCCGAGTAGAAAACGTGTGAAATAAGAATAACAGGGCAAAATCATGTTACACAGACGTTATTTCCTGCCACTAAACCTGCAGAAAATAGTTCTTCATGTTTACATTTTCACACTATTTTCTTACACTTTATGAAGCATGAATTACATATTCCTTCATTTCAAGAACTTATAGTTAAGTCTTCAATGTGATTTGACTATTTTGTTGACATTGTTGGAGTGTTTTCATGTTTGTGTTGATGTTTCCTTTCTGCCTTGATAGCTGAGGGATTACAATCACAGGAAGTTACATTTACAATCAAATACACTTATGTTCTGCTACTTATTTTCCATAAGTCATAAAAAATATCAATAATTATCGATATATCGACCGATATAAAAGTGCACTGGTATATAAGCTGCACCCATTACCGTATTTTCCGCACTATAAGGCGCACCGGATTATTAGCCGCACCTTCAATGAATGGCATATTTCATAACTTTGTCCACCAATAAGCCGCCCCGGACTATAAGCCGCGCCTACGCTGCGCTAAAGGGAATGTCAAAAAAACAGTCAGATAGGTCAGTCAAACTTTAATAATATATTGAAAACCAGCGTTCTAACAACTCTGTCCCAAAATGTACGCAAATGTGCAATCACAAACATAGTAAAATTCAAAATAGTGCAGAGCAATAGCAACATAATGTTGCTCGAACGTTAATGTCACAACACACAAAATAAACATAGCGCTCACTTTCTGAAGTTATTCTTCATTCGTAAATCCCTCGAATTCTTCGTCTTCGGTGTCCGAATTGAAAAGTTGGGCAAATGTGGGATCCAAAATGGCCGGTTCCGTCTCGTCGAAGTCATCGGAGTCAGTGTCACTGTTCAGCAGTTCTGTGAATCCTGCCTTCCGGAAAGCTCGGACCACAGTTGTGACCGAAATATCTGCCCAGGCATTTACGATCCACTGGCAGATGTTGGCGTATGTCGTCCGGCGCTGTCTGCCTGTCTTAGTGAAGGTGTGTTCGCCTTCGGTCATCCATTGTTCCCACGCCGTTCGCAGTCGTGATTTGAATGCCCTGTTGACACCAATATCCAGCGGTTGGAGTTCTTTGGTTAATCCACCCGGAATGACGGCGAGTGTTGTATTTGTGTGCTTCACTTGTTTTTTGACACCATCTGTGATGTGGGCGTGCATGGAGTCGTATATCAACATGGACGGAGCTGCGTGAAAAAAGCCACCCGGCCTCTTCGCGTAAACTTCCCTTAACCACTCGCTCATCTTTTCTTCATCCATCCATCCCTTCGAGTTAGCTTTTATGATGACGGCGGCTGGAAAGGTCTCTTTTGGCAAGGTCTTCCTTTTGAATATCACCATGGGTGGAAGTTTCTGGCCATTAGCATGGCAAGCTAGAACCACAGTGAAGGACGACTTCTCATTCCCTGTGGTGCGAATATTCACAGTACGTGCTCCCGTTGTATCCACAGTGCGGTTCACAGGAATATCAAAAGTCAGTGGAACCTCGTCCATGTTGATAATGTTCTCTGGCCGGATCTTTTTTTCAGCTATCTTGTTTTTACAATATGCACGGAAAGTAGCCAGCTTTTCTTGAAAGTCTTTAGGCAGTTGCTGTGAAATAGTAGTCCGTGTGCGGATGGAGAGATTGCGTCTTTTCATGAACCGGAAACACCAAGAAGCACCACCTTTAAAATCATCCAGGTGAAGTTCGCTTGCTAGCGTTGTTGTCTTCATTCGAATAGTGATGGTGCTGACACTTCTGCTTGCTGCTCTCTGCTCAACAACCCACTGTTCGAGTTTGTCCTCCAACAGTTGCCATCTTGCTTTGTTCCCTCGGAAACTCTGTTTTGTCTTCTTTACCTGGCGCAGGTCATCTTCTTGCTTCCTCCACCTACGCACCATTGATTCATTTATGTTATATTCTCTTGCTGCTGCTCTATTTCCGTGTTCTTCGGCATGACTTATTGCCTTAAGTTTAAATTCTGCGTTATACGCGTGTCGCTTAGTAGGAGCCATTTTGTAGTCTGGTCTTTACAGATGTAAACACACAAAGGAAATGAAACGAAAATTTGCGCCCTTCTTCTTCTTCTACGCGGGCGGGTGGTTGCTTACAGTAGAAGAAGAAGCGCTTCCTGTTCTATGGGGGCGGGTGCTTACCTTGGCGGTTGGTTGCGTAGAAGAAGAAGCGCTTCCTGTTCTACCGGGAAAAAAGATGGCGGCTGTTTACCGTAGTTGCGAGATCGAAACTTTATGAAAATGAATCTTAATATTTATCCATATATAAAGCGCACCGGGTTAAAAGCCGCACTGTCAGCTTTTGAGTAAATTTGTGGTTTTTAGGTGCAGCTAATGGTGCGGAAAATACGGTAAATGCTAGAAAAAAATTATATTTTCCATATATAAGCCGCAGATGTATATGTTGTGAACATTATTTACACATAAATATTCTGTCAATGTTTATTTACATACCTTAATTGTTTCCAAACAATGTCTGTAACACGGCAGTAAAACGGCTGATCAAACAAAACAGAAGTCATGGTCATTGACCCACTAGCTGCGCAATTTCCTGAGGAATTTGTGAAAGTGAAACACTACAAAAAGAATGTACCGTATTTTCCGCACTATTAGCCGCACCTAAAAACCACAAATTTACTCAAAAGCTGACAGTGCGGCTTTTAACCCGGTGCGCTTTATATATGGATAAATATTACGATTCATTTTCATAAAGTTTCGATCTCGCAACTTCGGTAAACAGCCGTCATCTTTTTTCCCGGTAGAACAGGAAGCGCTTCTTCTTCTACGCAAGCAACCGCCAAGGTAAGCACCGGCCCCCATAGAACAGGAAGCGCTTCTTCTTCTACTGTAAGCAACCACCCGCCCGCGTAGAAGAAGAAAAAGCGTGCGGATATTACCGTACGTTTCATTTCCTTTGTGTGTTTACATCTGTAAAGACCACAAAATGGTGCGGAAAATACGGTAAGTTAATAATACCAACACAGGCACTTGTAAACATGTTAGCATATTAGCTAATGCTAACGACGCTAGCTTGATTACACCACGATAGCAGGTACAAATATACATGAAAACACTCCTACAGACATCAACACATGGGACGCTTCAGTAAGTAAAAATGGTTGTAGTTATATTGTAAAACTTACAAACGTCGCTTGGAGTGATGAATGAAGACGAGTAGAAACGCTATGGACGGCTAGAAGGCAGAACGGCTCTTCTACTTCCGGTCGAAGGCATTAAATGGAAGGAGTGAACTTTTTTTTTTTAACTTTTTGCATTATGGCCGTCAGCAAATAAGTTTTATAAGCCGCAGGGTTCAAAGTGTAGGAAAAAAAAAGTAGTGGTTTACAGTCGGGAATAATTGCAATATGGTGATAAGAGTTGTCAGCCTGCACCAAGGTCGTCATCCTGGGTGGTCCCACATGACGACTGATTACAGTTCATCGTCCTTCTGAGCGTGTCCTTGACGATGAAGAAGACACAACAAACAAAATGGACACTTGATGGCAACACAAGTCCACTTCTTCTTCAAGGATGTTCGGCAAACGCCTGACTTTGTAACTTCACGTCGTCAACAACACCCTCCTAACGACCTCCATCCTGTGACGGCACGATACAGGTTGCAAGTTCCAACCCTAAATGTCCCCCAGAGATGTTCTGGAAGCAGCAAAGACTTGTCATTCACAATCCTTACTTAAAACAAGAACACATATTTTTTTTTTTTATGCATTCTAAATCATAAATAACCACTAGCAAGAGTCAGCTAACAATGGAGGTAATGAGAGACACTCTATTCCGCCTATAAAGCGCTCTTAAAAGCATCCAAAAACCTCCATCAAGGTTTTATTTACACACTGTTAGTTTGTATGTAGTATCTAGTAACATTCGTAATAACATGTAATATTTACATATTTTATATACACACTGTAAGTTTATATGTAATATCTAGTAACATTCATAATAACATGTAATATATACATATTTTATATACACACTGTAAGTTTATATGTAGTATCTAGCAACATTCATAACATGTAATATTTACATATTTGTATATACACACTGTAAGTATATATGTAGGATCTAGTAACATTCATAATAACATGTAATGTATACATGATGTAAGTATATATGTAATGTAGTAACATTCATAATAACATGTAATATATACATGATGTACGTATATATGTCATGTAGTAACATTCATAATAACATGCAATATATACATGATGTAAGTATATATGTCATGTAGTAACATTCATAATAACATGTAATATATACATGATGTAAGTATATATGTCATGTAGTAACATTCATAATAACATGTAATGTATACATGATGTAAGTATATATGTCATGTAGTAACATTCATAATAACATGTAATATATACATGATGTAAGTATATATGTCATGTAGAAACATTCATAATAACATGTAGTATATACATGATGTAAGTATATATGTCATGTAGTAACATTCACAAAAACATGTAATATTTACATTTTTGTATATACACACTGTAAGTATATATGTAGTATCTAGTAGCATTCATAATAACATGTAATATATACATGATGTAAGTATATATGTAATGTAGGTAACGTTCATAATAACATGTAATATATACATGATGTAAGTATATATGTCATGTAGTAACATTCATAATAACATGTAATATATACATGATGTAAGTATATATGTCATGTAGTAACATTCATAATAACATGTAATATATACATGATGTAAGTATATATGTCATGTAGTAACATTCATAATAACAGGTAGTATATACATGATGTAAGTATATATGTCATGTAGTAAAATTCATAATAACATGTAATATATACATGATGTAAGTATATATGTCATGTAGTAACATTCATAATAACATGTAATATATACATGATGTAAGTATATATGTCGTATCTAGTAACATTCATAATAACATGTAATATATACATGATGTAAGTATATATGTCATGTAGAAACATTCATATTAACATGTAGTATATACATGATGTAAGTATATATGTCATGTAGTAACATTCACAAAAACATGTAATATTTGCATTTTTGTATATACACACTGTAAGTATATATGTAGTATCTAGTAACATTCATAATAACATGTAATATATACATGATGTAAGTATATATGTCATGTAGTAACATTCATAATAACAAGTAGTATATACATGATGTAAGTATATATGTCATGTAGTAACATTCATAATAACATGTCATATATACATGATGTAAGTACATATGTCATGTAGTAACATTCATAATAACATGTAATATATACATGATGTAAGTATATATGTCATGTAGTAACATTCATAATAACATGTAATATATACATGATGTAAGTATATATGTCATGTAGTAACATTCATAATAACATGTAATATATACATGATGTAAGTATATATGTCATGTAGTAACATTCATAATAACATGTAATATATACATGATGTAAGTATATATGTCATGTAGTAACATTCACAAAAACATGTAATATTTACATTTTTGTATTTACACACTGTAAGTATATATGTAGTATCTAGTAACATTCATAATAACATATAATATACACATGATGTAAGTATATATGTCGTGTAGTAACATTCATAATAACATGTAATATATACATGATGTAAGTATATATGTCATGTAGTAACATTCATAATAACATGTAGTATATACATGATGTAAGTATATATGTCATGTAGTAACATTCATAATATGTAGTATATACATGATGTAAGTATATATGTAATGTAGTAACATTCATAATAACATGTAATATGTACATGATGTAAGTATATATGTCATGTAGTAACATTCATAATAACATGTAATATATACATGATGTAAGTATATATGTCATGTAGTAACATTCATAATAACATGTAGTATATACATGATGTAAGTATATATGTAATGTAGTAACATTCACAAAAACATGTAATATTTACATTTTTGTATACACACTGTAAGAATATGTAGTATCTAGTAACATTCATAATGACATGTACTATATACATATTTTATATACACACTGTACGTTTATATGTAGTATCTAGTAACATTCATAATAACATGTAATGCTCACATATGTTTATATACACACTGTAAGTTTATATTTAGTATCTAGTAACATTCATAATAAGATGTATATTCAATTTTTTTATATGCACACTGTAAGTTGATATGTAGTATCTAGTAACATTCATAATAACATGCAATAATCACATATATGTATACACACACTGTAAGTATATATGTAGTATCTAGTAACATTCATAATAACATGTAATGTTTACATATTTTTATATACACACTGTAATTATATAGTGACATTCATAATAACATGTAATATTCACATATTTTATATACACACTGTAAGTACATATATAGTATCTAGTAATGTTCATAATAACATGTAATATTCACATATATTTACATACACACTGTAAGTATATATGTAGTATCTAGTAACATTCATAATAACATGCAAAACTCATGATCCAGAAACTACTATTTTTGAGCCTGAACATAAGTCTGTAGTACAATACTACACATGTTTACTGTGTTCTAGTACTGTACTACTGACAGGAGTACTAGAACATAATAAACACATGTAGTATTGTAGTACTGACAGGAGTACTAGAACATAGTAAACATATGTAGTATTGTAGTACTGACAGGAGTACTAGAACATAGTAAACATATGTAGTATTGTACTACTGACAGGAGTACTAGAACATAGTAAACATATGTAGTATTGTACTACTGACAGGAGTACTATAACATAGTAAACATATGTAGTATTGTACTACTGACAGGAGTACTAGAACATAGTAAACATATGTAGTATTGTACTACTGACAGGAGTACTAGAACATAATAAACATATGGAGTATTGTACTACTGACAGGAGTACTAGAACATAATAAACATATGTAGTATTGTACTACTGACAGGAGTACTAGAACATAGTAAACATATGTAGTATTGTACTACTGACAGGAGTACTAGAACATAGTAAAAATATGTAGTATTGTACTACTGACAGGAGTACTAGAACATAGTAAACATATGTAGCATTGTACTACTGACAGGAGTACTAGAACATAGTAAACATATGTAGCATTGTACTACTGACAGGAGTACTAGAACATAGTAAACACATGTAGTATTGTACTACTGACAGGAGTACTAGAACATAATAAACATATGTAGTATTGTACTACTGACAGGAGTACTAGAACATAGTAAACATATGTAGTATTGTACTACTGACAGGAGTACTAGAAAAGAGTAAACATATGTAGTATTGTAGTACTGACAGGAGTACTATAACATAGTAAACATATGTAGTATTGTACTACTGACAGGAGTACTAGAACATAGTAAACATATGTAGTATTGTACTACTGACAGGAGTACTAGAACATAGTAAAAATATGTAGTATTGTACTACTGACAGGAGTACTAGAACATAGTAAACATATGTAGTATTGTACTACTGACAGGAGTACTAGAACATAGTAAACATATGTAGTATTGTGCTACTGACAGGAGTACTAGAACATAGTAAACATATGTAGTATTGTACTACTGACAGGAGTACTAGAACATAGTAAACGTATGTAGTATTGTACTACTGACATGAGTACTAGAACATAGTAAACATATGTAGTATTGTACTACTGACAGGAGTACTAGAACATAGTAAACATATGTAGTATTGTAGTACTGACAGGAGTACTAGAAAATAGTAAACATATGTAGTAGTGTACTACTGACAGGAGTACTAGAACATAGTAAACATATGTAGTATTGTGCTACTGACAGGAGTACTAGAACGTAGTAAACATATGTAGTATTGTGCTACTGACAGGAGTACTAGAAAATAGTAAACATATGTAGTATTGTACTATTGACAGGAGTACTAGAACATTGTAAACATATGTAGTATTGTACTACTGACAGGAGTACTAGAACATAGTAAACATATGTAGTATTGTACTACTGACCGGAGTACTAGAACATAGTAAACATGTGTAGTATTGTACTACTGACAGGAGTACTAGAACATAGTAAACATATGTAGTATTGTACTACTGACATGAGTACTAGAACATAGTAAACATATGTAGTATTGTACTACTGACAGGAGTACTAGAACATAGTAAACATATGTAGTATTGTAGTACTGACAGGAGTACTAGAAAATAGTAAACATATGTAGTAGTGTACTACTGACAGGAGTACTAGAACATAGTAAACATATGTAGTATTGTGCTACTGACAGGAGTACTAGAACGTAGTAAACATATGTAGTATTGTGCTACTGACAGGAGTACTAGAAAATAGTAAACATATGTAGTATTGTACTATTGACAGGAGTACTAGAACATTGTAAACATATGTAGTATTGTACTACTGACAGGAGTACTAGAACATAGTAAACATATGTATTATTGTACTACTGACCGGAGTACTAGAACATAGTAAACATGTGTAGTATTGTACTACTGACAGGAGTACTAGAACAGGGTAAACATATGTAGTATTGTACTACTGACAGAAGTACTAGAACATAGTAAACATATGTAGTATTGTACTACTGACAGAAGTACTAGAACATAGTAAACATATGTAGTATTGTACTACTGACAGAAGTACTAGAACATAGTAAACATATGTAGTATTGTACTACTGACGTGCTGACAAGGCAGTTTTTGACACAGCCAGGATTTGTAATAATGTTGACTCCATCACTCCAGCAGCACCGAGAGTAAAGACAGCCAAACTACCTCCTGGTAATGTTGCAATGTTCTATGCCGACAAAGCAAATGTGAGGGTATGACAGGGTGAACATACCTTCACTTAGAGGGTATGACAGGGTGGACATACCTTCACTTAGAGGGTATGACAAGGTGGAAATACCTCCACTTGAGGGTATGACAGGGTGGACATATCCTTCACTTGGAGGGTATGACAAGGTGGACATACCTTCACTTGATGGTATGACAAGGTGAACATACCTTCACTTAGAGGGTATGACAAGGTGGAAATACCTCCACTTGAGGGTATGACAGGGTGAACATACCTTCACGTGTGGGTATGACAAGGTGAACACACCTTCACGTGAGGGTATGACAAAGTGGACATACCTTCACTTGAGGGTATGACAGGGTGAACATACCTTCACGTGTGGGTATGACAAGGTGGACATACCTCCACTTAGAGGGTATGACAAGGTGGACATACCTTCACTTAGAGGGTATGACAAGGTGGACATACCTTCACTTGAGGGTATGACAGGGTGGACATACCTTCACTTAGAGGGTATGACAGGGTGGACATACCTTCACTTAGAGGGTATGACAAGGTGAACATACCTTCACGTGAGGGTATGACAAGGACAAAGTGGATATACCTTCACTTGAGGGTATGACAGGGTGAACATACCTTCACTTGAGGGTATGACAAGGTGAACATACCTTCACTTAGAGGGTATGACAAGGTGGACATACCTTCACTTGAGGGTATGACAGGATGGACATACCTTCACTTAGAGGGTATGACAGGGTGGACACACCTTCACTTGAGGGTATGAAAAGGTGGACATACCTTCACTTAGAGGGTATGACAAGGTGGACATACCTTTACTTGAGGGTATGACAGGATGGACATACCTTCACTTAGAGGGTATGACAGGGTGAACATACCTTCACGTGTGGGTATGACAAGGTGGACATACCTCCACTTAGAGGGTATGACAAGGTGGACATACCTTCACTTGAGGGTATGACAGGGTGAAGATACCTTCACGTGTGGGTATGATAAGGTGGACATACCTTCACTTAGAGGGTATGACAGGGTGAACATACCTTCACGTGTGGGTATGACAAGGTGGACATACCTTCACTTAGAGGGTATTACAAGGTGGACATACCTTCACTTAGAGGGTATGAGAAGGTGGACATACCTTCACTTGAGGGTATGACAGGATGGACATACCTTCACTTAGAGGGTATGACAGGGTGGACACACCTTCACTTGAGGGTATGACAAGGTGGACATACCTTAACTTGAGGGAATGACAAGGTGGACATACCTTTGACGATGAGGTTGAGCAGCTTGGGCCGAGGGTTGCGCTCGCTCTGGATGGAGCAGGTGTACTGGCCGTCGTCGGTGACGTGGACCTTCTGGATCTGCAGGCTGTACTCGTGCTGGTCTCCCACGCTGGACACGATGGAGACCCGGGGGTCCACAGACCACTTGTCATTACCTGCGAAGATGATGCTGGAGCGGTTGAGCCACGCCCCTTTGGAGATGCCATCCAGCAGGTAGCACCTGCAGGGACAACATCCACATCAACTCCTGCAACGTTTCATCTTATTCCCCTCAGAATGTCAACCACACTTTTCTTACCAAACACTCCAGACTACAAGCCGCTGCTTTGTTGCTACGCTTTGACCCTTGTGGCTTAGGAAACGGTGCAGCTAATTTATGGGTTTTTCCTTCGTTATGTTCAATAGTTTCCATTGAAAAACATGGTCAGTGCTGGGACACGCCCACTTTCTTCCTTGGACCTGACCTCCAGCAGCGTGTTCACCTCAAGACATGTTGCTAGGCTACGCTCAGGATTGTATTATGGGATGTTGCTAGGCTACCTTCAGGATTGTATTATGGGATGTTGCTAGGCTACATTGACGATTTCAATACACGGATGTTGCTAGGCTACGTTCAGGATTGTATTATGGGATGTTGCTAGGCTACGTTCAGGATTGTATTATCGGATGTTGCTAGGCTACGTTCAGGATTGTATTATGGGATGTTGCTAGGCTACGCTCAGGATTGTATTATGGGATGTTGCTAGGCTACGTTCAGGATTGTATTATGGGATATTGCTAAACTACGTTCAGGATTGTATTATGGGATGTTGCTAGGCTACGTTCAGGATTGTATTATGGGATGTTGCTAGGCTACGTTCAGGATTGTATTATGGGATGTTGCTAGGCTATGTTCAGGATTGTATTATGGGATGTTGCTAGGCTACATTGAAGATTTCAATACACGGATGTTGCTAGGCTACATTCAGGATTGTATTATGGGATGTTGCTAGGCTATGTTCAGGATTGTATTATGGGATGTTGCTAGGCTACGTTCAGGAATGTATTATGGGATGTTGCTAGGCTACGTTCAGGATTGTATTATGGGATGTTGCTAGGCTACATTGAAGATTTCAATACACGGATGTTGCTAGGCTACATTCAGGATTGTATTATGGGATGTTGCTAGGCTACGTTCAGGATTGTATTATGGGATGTTGCTAGGCTACGTTCAGGAATGTATTATGGGATGTTGCTAGGCTACGTTCAGGATTGTATTATGGGATGTTGCTAGGCTACATTCAGGATTGTATTATGGGATGTTGCGAGGCTACGTTCAGGTTTGTATTATGGGATGTTGCTAGGCTACGTTCAGGATTGTATTATGGGATGTTGCTAGGCTACGTTCAGGAATGTATTATGGGATGTTGCTAGGCTACGTTCAGGATTGTATTATGGGATGTTGCTAGGCTACATTCAGGATTGTATTATGGGATGTTGCTAGGCTACATTGAAGATTTCAATACACGGATGTTGCTAGGCTACATTCAGGATTGTATTATGGGATGTTGCTAGGCTATGTTCAGGATTGTATTATGGGATGTTGCTAGGCTACGTTCAGGAATGTATTATGGGATGTTGCTAGGCTACGTTCAGGATTGTATTATGGGATGTTGCTAGGCTACATTGAAGATTTCAATACACGGATGTTGCTAGGCTACATTCAGGATTGTATTATGGGATGTTGCTAGGCTACGTTCAGGATTGTATTATGGGATGTTGCTAGGCTACGTTCAGGATTGTATTATGGGATGTTGCTAGGCTACATTCAGGATTGTATTATGGGATGTTGCTAGGCTACATTGAAGATTTCAATACACGGATGTTGCTAGGCTACATTCAGGATTGTATTATGGGATGTTGCTAGGCTACGTTCAGGATTGTATTATGGGATGTTGCTAGGCTACGTTCAGGATTGTATTATGGGATGTTGCTAGGCTACGTTCAGGATTGTATTATGGGATGTTGCTAGGCTACGTTCAGGATTGTATTATGGGATGTTGCTAGGCTACGTTCAGGATTGTATTATGGGATGTTGCTAGGCTACGTTCAGGATTGTATTATGGGATGTTGCTAAGCTACGTTCAGGATTGTATTATGGGATGTTGCTAGGCTACGTTCAGGATTGTATTGTGGGATGTTGCTAGGCTACGTTCAGGATTGTATTATGGGATGTTGCTAGGCTACGTTCAGGATTGTATTATGGGAGGTTGATAGGCTACATTTAGGATTGTATTATGGGATGTTGCTAGGCTACATTGACGATTTCAATACACGGATGTTGCTAGGCTACATTAAATATTTTAACACACGGAGGTTGCTAGGCTACGTTTAGGATTTTATTATGGGATGTTGCTAGGCAACGTTAAAGATTTCAACACAAGGAAGTTCCTCGGTTACATTTAGGATTTTATTATGGGATGTTGCAAGGCTACGTATAGGATTGTATTATGGGATGTTGCTAGGCTACATTAAATATTTCAACACACAGATGTTGCTAGACTACGTTTAAGATTTTATTATGGGATGTTGCTAGGCTACGTTAAATATTTTAATATGGGATGTTGCTAGGCTGCGTTCAGGATTGTATTATAGGATGTTGCTAGGCTACGTTCAGGTTTGTATTATGGGATGTTGCTAGGCTACGTTCAGGTTTGTATTATGGGAGGTTGCTAGGCTACATTTAGGATTGTAGTATGGGATGTTGCTAGGCTACGTTCAGGATTGTATTATGGGATGTTGCTAGGCTACATTCAGGATTGTATTATGGGATGTTGCTAGGCTACATTTAGGATTGTAGTATGGGATGTTGCTAGGCTACGTTCAGGATTGTATTATGGGATGTTGCTAGGCTACATTCAGGATTGTATTATGGGATGTTGCTAGGCTACGTTCAGGATTGTATTATGAGATGTTGCTAGGCTACGTTCAGGATTGTATTATAGGAGGTTGCTAGGCTATGTTTAGGATTGTATTATGGGATGTTGCTAGGCTACATTGAAGATTTCAATACACGGATGTTGCTAGGCTACATTCAGGATTGTATTATGTGATGTTGCTAGGCTACGTTCAGGATTGTATTATGGGATGTTGCTAGGCTACGTTCAGGATTGTATTGTGGGATGTTGCTAGGCTACGTTCAGGAATGTATTATGGGATGTTGCTAGGCTACGTTCAGGATTGTATTATGGGATGTTGCTAGGCTATGTTCAGGATTGTATTATGGGATGTTGCTAGGCTACGTTCAGGATTGTATTGTGGGATGTTGCTAGGCTACGTTCAGGATTTTATTATGGGATGTTGCTAGGTTACGTTCAGGATTGTATTGTGGGATGTTGCTAGGCTACGTTCAGGATTGTATTATAGGAGGTTGCTAGGCTATGTTCAGGATTGTATTATGGGATGTTGCTAGGCTACGTTCAGGATTGTATTATGGGATGTTGCTAGGCTACGTTCAGGATTGTATTATGGGATGTTGCTAGGCTACGTTTAGGATTGTATTATGGGATGTTGCTAGGCTACATTGACGATTTCAATACACGGATGTTGCTAGGCTACATTAAATATTTCAACACACGGAGGTTGCTAGGCTACGTTTAGGATTTTATTATGGGATGTTGCTAGGCTACATTGACGATGTCAGTACACAGATGTTGCTAGGCTACATTAAATATTTTAACACACGGAGGTTGCTAGGCTACGTTTAGGATTTTATTATGGGATGTTGCTAGGCAACGTTAAAGATTTCAACACACGGATGTTGCTAGGCTACGTTTAGGATTTTATTATGGGATGTTGCTAGTCTACGTTAAATATTTTAATATGGGATGTTGCTAGGCTACATTTAGGATTTTATTATGGGATGTTGCTAGGCAACGTTAAAGATTTCAACACACGGATGTTGCTAGGCTACGTTTAGGATTTTATTATGGGATGTTGCTAGTCTACGTTAAATATTTTAATACGGGATGTTGCTAGGCTACATTTAGGATTTTATTATGGGATGTTGCTAGGCTACATTAAAGATTTCAACACAAGGAAGTTCCTCGGTTACATTTAGGATTTTATTATGGGATGTTGCTAGGCTACGTATAGGATTGTATTATGGGATGTTGCTAGGCTACATTAAAGATTTCAACACAAGGAAGTTCCTCGGTTACATTTAGGATTTTATTATGGGATGTTGCTAGGCTACGTATAGGATTGTATTATGGGATGTTGCTAGGCTACATTAAGGATTTTATTATGGGATGTTGCTCGGCTACGTTTAGGATTTTATTATGGGATGTTGCTAGGCTACGTTTAGGTTTTTATTGTGGGATGTTGCTAGGCTACGTTAAATATTTCAATACAGGATATCGCTAGGCTACATTTAGGATTGTATCATGGGATGTTGCTAGGCTACGTTGAACATTTCAACACACAGATGTTGCTAGGCTACGTTAAAGATTTTAATATGGGATGTTAAACATTTCAACACACAGGTGTTGCTAGGCTACCTTCAAAAAAAATCTTAAATGTAAGTAATATTTTCATTTTTCAAAAGCTTCAAACCTATCCACAGATAAAAAGTATTTCTATATTTTATAATTTTTTTAATATTTTTTATTATGGGAAAAACACAAATGATGCAATACTTCCAAACTTCACATGAGGTCATTACAGCCTTTAATAATTAATAACTCATCACAATGATTTTGATGCATTATTATTTTTGGAACAATAACTTATAGTCCAGTGCGGGAAATATATGGAAAATAAAATAACTTTGTACATTTAGTGGGTGTGGCTTAAATACTGAGCGCTCTCTAGTCGGGAAAATATGTTTATAGAGCTAATTTCCCGTCCTGTTTTCTTTAGTTATTCACGGAGATGTTTTCTGCAGACGTAATAAAGCATGTTAGCAAATAGATTAGAAGCCTTAATAATGGTATTTGTATTCCTTTTGCAGCACAGAAACAAAGCCAGGAGAAACAAGAGGACTTGCCGGCCTCGTACCACATCACACAATTCTCTGATCTCTGAAAAGAGCTCCGGGGTAATTACTGCTGTGAGCTTCTATTCTTAGAAGATGTGACATCTTAACAGCAGCTAATTAATACTTATTTATGCGGGCTTTTAACGAGGATCTGAGGAAGGAACGGCTGTGTTCAAACGTTCCAATAATTGCACACATTATGGAAAAGTTGGCTGTACTATTGTACCTCATGTGGACGACTGATGACACATAATAACGTAAACAATATGTCAAAAGACTGAACAGATGCAATTAAAACAAAACAACAATATGAAGTATTATGTTCACATGTTCTTGTAATCAGACAATATACTGTGGTGGGCAAAAGTCTACATACTCTTGTAAAGAACATCATGTCAAGGCTGTCTTGAGTTTCCAATCATTTCTACAACTCTTATTTGTTTGTGATGTAGTGATTGGAGCACATACTTGTTGGTCACAAAACTGGTAAATGGGTTGTACTTGTTATACTTTTCTACCTTCAAGGTACTCAAAGCGCTTTGACACTATTTCCACATTCACACACACATTCACACACTGATGGCGGGAGCTGCCATGCAAGGCGCTAACCACCACCCATCAGGAGCAATGGTGAAGTGTCTTGCTCAAGGGCACAAGGGACGTGACGAGGTTGGTAGTAGGTGGGGATCGAACCAGGAACCCTCAGGTTGCTGGGACGGCCACTTTCCCAACCTCACCACGCCGCCCCCAAAAACATTCATGAAGTTTGCTTCTTTTATGACTTTATGACCACAGAACTTTCCTCCAGAAGGTCCTATCTTTGTCCATGTGATGTCAGATGAAACAAAAATGGAGCTGTTAGAGTTCGGGTTAAGTTTTTTTTTTAACCTAAACATTGGGGTTAGAGTTTAGGGTTAAGGGTTTTTTTTTAACCTAAGAAAATAGGTTTAGGGTTAGATCTAGGTTTGGGATTAGGATTAGGGTTTGTTTTTGTTTTTTTTACCTAAAAATTAGGGTTAGGTTTATCTTTTAACCTAAAAATTAGGTTTAAGATTTGGGTTTGGGTTAGTGTTTTTTTTAATCTAAAAATTAGGATTAGGTTTATGGTAAGGGTTAGGGCTAGGTTTTTTTTTTAACCTAAAAATCAGGGTTTTGGTTTTTTTTTTACCTAATAATTAGTGTTTTGGTTTTTTTTTTGGGTTTTTTTAACCAAAGAATTAGTGTTAGAGGTCAGGGGTAGGGATTTTTTTTTTTACCTAAAAATTAGGTTTAGTTTTAGGGTTTGGGTTAGTTTTTTTGTTTTTTTTTACCAAATAATTAGGTTTAGGTTTAGGGTTTTTTTTAACCTAGAAATTAGGTTTAGGGTTAGGGTTAGGGCTGGGGTTGGGGTTATGGTTATGGTTTGTTTATGGTTGGTTTTTTTTGCCTAAAAATTAGGTTTAAGATTTGGGTTTAAATTAGGCTCTTTTTTTTTTACCTAAAAATTAGGGTTAGGTTTATCTTTTAACCTAAAAATTAGGTTTAGGATTTGGGTTTGGGTTAGTGTTTTTTTTTATCTAAAAATTAAGATTAGGTTTGTGGTAAGGGTTAGGGTTAGGTTTTTTTTAACCTAAAAATCAGGGTTTTGTTTTTTTTTTACCCAATAATTAGGGTTTTGTTTTGGGTTTTTTTAACCAAAGAATTAGTGTTAGAGGTCAGGGGTAGGGATGGGGGTTTTTTTTACCTAAAAATTAGGTTTAGTTTTAGGGTTTGGGTTAGTTTTTTGTGTTTTTTACCTAAAAATTAGGTTTAGGGTTAGGGTTTTTTTTAACCTACAAATTAGGTTTAGGGTTAGGGTTAGGGCTGGGGTTGGGGTTATGGTTATGGTTTGTTTATGGGGGGTTTTTTTGCCTAAAAATTAGGTTTAAGATTTGGGTTTAAATTAGGCTCTTTTTTTTTTTACCTAAAAATTAGGGTTAGGTTTATCTTTTAACCTAAAAATTAGGTTTAGGATTTGGGTTTGGGTTAGTGTTTTCTTTAATCTAAAAATTAAGATTAGGTTTATGGTAAGGGTTAGGGTTAGGGTGTTTTTTTTTAACCTAAAAATCAGGGTTTTTTTTTTTTTTTTAACCTAATAATTAGGGTTTTGTTTTGTTTTTGTTTGCTTTTTTAACCAAAGAATTAGTGTTAGAGGTCAGGGGTAGGGGTTTCTTTTTTATCTAAAAATTAGGTTTAGTTTTAGGGTTTAGGTTAGTTTTTTGTTTTTTTTTACCTAAAAATTAGGGTTAGTTTTAGGGTTTGGGTTAGTTTTTTGTTTTTTTTACCTAAAAATTAGGTTTAGGGTTAGGGTTTTTTTTAACCTAGAAATTAGGTTTAGGGTTAGGGTTAGGGCTGGGGTTGGGGTTATGGTTATGGTTTGTTTATGGGGTTTTTTTGCCTAAAAATTAGGTTTAAGATTTGGGTTTAAATTAGGCTCTTTTTTTTTTACCTAAAAATTAGGGTTAGGTTTATCTTTTAACCTAAAAATTAGGTTTAGGATTTGGGTTTGGGTTAGTGTTTTCTTTAATCTAAAAATTAGGATTAGGTTTATGGTAAGGGTTAGGGTTAGGTTGTTTTTTTTTAACCTAAAAATCAGGGTTTTGGTTTTTTTTTACCTAATAATTAAGGTTTTGTTTTGTTTTTTTTTAACCAAAGAATTAGTGTTAGAGGTCAGGGGTAGGGATTTTTTTTTTACCTAAAAATTAGGTTTAGTTTTAGGGTTTGGGTTAGTTTTTTTTTTTTTTTTTACCAAATAATTAGGTTTAGGTTTAGGGTTTTTTTTAACCTAGAAGTTAGGTTTAGGGTTAGGGTTAGGGCTGGGGTTGGGGTTATGGTTATGGTTTGTTTATGGGGGTTTTTTGCCTAAAAATTAGGTTTAAGATTTGGGTTTTAATTAGGCTCTTTTTTTAACCTAAAAATTTGGGTTAGGTTTATCTTTTAACCTAAAAATTAGGTTTAGGATTTGGGTTTGGGTTAGTGTTTTTTCATCCAAAAATTAGGATTAGGTTTATGGTATGGGTTTGGGTTAGGGTTTATTTTTAACCTAAAAATCAGGTTTTGTGGGTTTCGGTTAGGTTTTTTTTTGTTTTGTTTTTTTTACCTAAGAATTAGTGTTAGAGGTTAGGGGTAGCGATTTTTTTTACCTAAAAATTAGGGTTAGGTTTAGGGTGTGGGTTAGGTTTTTTTTTTTACCTAAAAAATTAGGTTTAGGGTTAGGGTTTTTTTAACCTAAAAATTAGGGTTAGGGTTAGTGTTAGGGCTAGGGTTGGGGTTAGGGTTTGTTTTCGGGGGGTTTTTAACCTAAAAATTAAGTTTAGGATTTGGGTTTGAATTTTTTTTACCTAAAAATTATGATTAGTTTTATAATATGGGTTTGGGTTAGTTTTTTGTTGTTTTTTTAACCTAAAAATGAGGGTTTGGGTTTTTGGTTTGGGTTAGTGTTTTTTTTTGTTACCTAACAATTAGGATTAGGTTTATGGTATGGGTTAGGGTTAGGTTTTTTTTATTTTTGTTTACCTAAAATCAAGGGTTTAGGGCTTTTTTTACCCAATAATTAGGGTTTTGTTTATTTTTTTGTTTATTTTTTTTTACCTAATAATTAGTGTTAAAAATTAGGGGAAGCGATTAGATTAGATTGGAAGCTTTTTAACCTAAAAATTAGGTTTAGGTTTAGGGTTAGGGTTAGAGGTTAAGTTTAGGGTTGTTTTAGCTAAAAATGCCATCTAATATACCGAAAATATTGTCTGAATACAAGAAAATGTGAAAAGTATGTGATTAAAAAGACATAATGAACCTTTTTGAGCAATATGCAGTATTATTTACAGTACTACTTCATTTACCTTGTGCGTTATAATTGGAGTATTGTAATAAACATGTTACAAAATACAGTATTATTTACAGTACATGTATCTTGTGTGTTCTGTATAAGTATTGTAATAAACATACAATATGCAGTATTATTTCCAGTACATTGACTATGTGTGTTATGTTTGAGGTATTGTATTAGAATACACAGTATTATTTCCAGTACATTGACAGTGTGTGTACCATGAGGTCACATGTGTATTATGATGTATTTAAATGTCACAAATGTCTGATCAATGGGCAACATGTTGCTAGTCTGCATCTCACTGCTAGTGCGTCTCATATTTGACACAATGAAGAATGGAAATGTCATCTGAAATGAGAAGACTCATGAAGGATCCATCATGTGAAATGGAATTAGTCTTCCCTTCTGGGGGAATAAAATGAGCGTCGCTAATATTTGTGTCATTTTCTATTTGTATTTATTCCTTTTCATTCCTTGCAGAAACACGATGCTGTCAAGGCGCATACAAATATGCGTTTATGTTCCTGGAGGGAGGGTCTTCATACTGGGGAGGGGAAGCAGGCACTGTCATGGCGCAGGAGCGAGCACCAGGCGATTAATCCCCCAAATAATCCTGCGGTCTGGGACACATGGCGACTTCCCGTCATGACAAAGTGAAACCAACACTTTGGGAGGGAATTATTAGGCAACTATGATTTATTATGTAACATTTTGCTCAGAAGTGATGAGAATCTCAAATAAAATGTCCTTTATTGACCATTCTGTCCATTCATTTAGTTTGGGTTAGGGTTTTTTTTTACCTAAAAATTAGGTTTAGGGTTTGGGTTAGGTTTTTTTTTTTAACCTAAAAATTAGGTTTAGGGTTTGGGTTGGGTTTTTTTTTTTAACCTAAAAATTAGGTTTAGGGTTTGGGCTAGGGTTTGTTTGTTTTTTTACCTAAAAATTCGGGTTTGGGTTAGGGTTTTTTAACCTAAAAATTAGGTTTAGGGTTCGGGTTTGGATTTTTTTTTTCACCTAGGGTTAGGGTAAAAAAAATGTTTACCTAAAAATTGGGGTTTTAGATACTGTTTTTTTTTTTTTTTTTTACCTAAGAAATTGGTTTAGGGTTTGGGTTAGGTTCTTTTTTCAAACTAAAAATTAGGGTCTGGGTTTGGGTTGGAATTTTATTTTTTTTGTAACCTAGGGTTAGGGTTATTTTATTTTTTTTACCTAAAAATTAGGTTTAGGGTTTGGGTTAGGTTTTTTTTTAACCTAAAAATTAGGGTCTGGGTTATTTTTTATTTTTTTTAACCTAAATATTAAGGACTGGGTTTGGGTTAGAATTTTTTTTTTTGTAACCTAGGGTTAGGGTTTTTTTTTGTTTTTTTACCTAAAAATTTGGTTTAGGGTTTGGGTTAGGTTTTTTTTTAACCTAAAAATTAGGGTCTGGGTTAGTTAGTTTTTTTTTAACCTAAATATTAGGGACTGGGTTAGCGTTTAGTTTTTTTTAACCTAAAATTAGATCTAGGGTATGGGTTAGGTTTTTTTTTTTTTCCTAAAAACTCGGGTTTGGGTTAGGTTTTCTTTTTACCTAAAAAATAGGTTAAGGGTTTGGGTTAGTGTTTTTTTTTGTTTCTTAACCTAAAAATTAGGTTAAGGGTTCAGGCTTGGATTTGTTTTTTTTTATCTAAAAATTTGGTTTAGGGTTTGGGTTAGGGTTTTTTTTTTTACCTGAAAAGTAGTTTTAGAGTTTGGGTTAAGTATTTTATTTTATTTTTTTACCTAAAAATTAGGGTTTGGTTTAGGATTTGTTTTACCTAAAAATTAGGTTTATGGTTCGGATGTTTGTTTCTTTTACCTAGAGTTAGGTTAGGTTATTTCACTTTCACAAATTCCTCAGTAAATTCACCAAAACGTCAGCGTGGAGTTATTGAGTTTGTTTAGCTGATTGGAGAGCTAGCTTGCACAGCTAGTGGGTCCATGACCATGACTTCTGTTTTGTTTGATCAGCCATTTTACTGCCCTGTTACAGACACCGTTTGTAAACAATTAAAATATGCAAACAAACATTTACAGAATATTTCTGAGTAAATAACTCATTTCACAATGTATATATCTGCCACTTATAGTCTGGTGGGGCTAATATATAATTTTGCACTTTGTAAGTCTGGAAAATACGGTAATCTTCCACCAAATGGGGGGGGGGGGGGAACATGTTATTTTGTAGACTAACAGATACTACATTGCTTCATTTGGAAACAATGAAGGTATGTAAATAAACATTTACAGAATATTTCTGTCTAAATAACTCATGTCACAACGTACATATATCTGCGGCTTAATGGAAAGCATGTTTTTCTTGTAAACTTTAGTGGGTGCGACTTATATACCGGTGCGCTTTGTAGTCTGGGAAATACGGTAATCTTCCACCAAATGGGGGGGCGGGGGGACATGTTATTTTGTACACTAACATATACTACAATTGCTTCTTTTGGAGACAATTAAGGTACGTAAACAAACATTTACAGAATATTTCTGTGTAAATAACTCATTTCACAACGTATAAATCTGCGATTTATAGTCCGGTCCGGCTAATATATAGAAACTTTGTTTTTTTCTTGTGAAATATAGTGGGTGCGAGTTACATACCCGTGCACTTTGTAGTCTGGAAAATACGGTAATCTTCCACCAAATGGGGGGAAAAAAACATATTATTTTGTAGATTAACAGATACTACATTGCTTCATTTGGAACCAATTAAGGTATGTAAATAAACATTTACAGAATATTTCTGTGTAAATAACTCATTTCACAACGTATATATCTGCCACTTATAGTCTGGTGTGGCTCATATATGGAAAACATTTTTTTCTTGTAAAATTTAGTGGGTGCGACTTATATACCGGTGCGTTTTGTAGTCTGGTAAATACGGTAATGTTCCACCAAATGGGGCGGGGGGAAACATGTTATTTTGTAGATTAACAGATACTACATTGCTTCATTTGGAACCAATTAAGGTATGTAAATAAACATTTACAGAATATTTCTGTGTAAATAACTTATTTCACAACGTATATATCTGCCACTTATAGTCTGGTGTGGCTCATGTATGGAAAACATTTTTTTCTTGTAAAATTTAGTGGTTGCGACTTATATACCAGTGCATTTTGTAGTCTGGAAAAAATGATAATCTTCCACCAAATGGGGGGAAAAAAACATGTTATTTTGTAGATTAACAGATACTACATTGCTTCATTTGGAACCAATTAAGGTATGTACATAAACATTTACAGAATATGTATGTGTAAATAACTTATTTCACAACGTATATATCTGCGACTTATAGTCTGGTGTGGCTCATATATGGAAAACATGTTTTTCTTGTAAAATTTAGTGGGTGCCACTTATATACCGGTGCATTTTGTAGTCTGGAAAATACGGTAATCTTCCACCAAATGAAAAAAAAAAAAAAAAAACATGTTATTTTGTAGGTTAACAGATACTACATTGCTTCATTTGGAACCAATTAAGGTATGTAAATAAACATTTACAGAATATTTCTGTGTAAATAACTTATTTCACAACGTATGTATCTGCCACTTATAGTCTGGTGTGGCTCATGTATGGAAAACATTTTTTTCTTGTAAAATTTAGTGGTTGCGACTTATATACCAGTGCATTTTGTAGTCTGGAAAATATGATAATCTTCCACCAAATGGGGGAAGAAACAAACTGTTTTTTTGTAGATTAACAGATACTACATTGCTTCAACTGGAAACAATACAGGTATGTAAATAAACATTTACAGAATATTTCTGTGTAAATTACTTATTTCACAACGTATATATCTGCAACTTATAGTCTGGTGTGGCTCATATATGGAAAACATTTTTTTTTTTGTAAAATTTAGTGGGTGCGACTTATATACCGGTGCGTTTTGTAGTCTGGAAAATACGGTAATCTTCCACCAAATGGGGGGGGGGGGAAACATGTTATTTCGTAGATTAACAGATACTACATTGCTTCATTTGGAAACAATTAAGGTATGTAAATAAACATTTACAGAATATTTCTGTGTAAATAACTTATTTCACAACGTATATATCTGCCACTTATAGTCTGGTTTCTCATATATGAAAAACATTTTTTTCTTGTAAAAATTAGTGGGTGCGACTTATATACCGGTGTGTTTTGTAGTCTGGGAAATATGGTAATTTCCACCAAATGGGGGAAGAAACAAACTGTTATTTTGTAGACTAACAGATACTACATTGCTTAATTTGGAAACAATTAAGGTATGTAAAAAACATTTACAGAATATTTCTGTGTAAATAACTCATTTTACAACGTATATATCTGCCACTTATAGTCTGGTGTGGCTCATATATGAAACACATTTTTTACTTGTAAAATTTAGTGGGTGCGACTTATATACCGGTGCATTTTATAGTCCGGAAAATGTGACACTTCAAATAATATGACTAGTAGATAAAATGTATCCAAGAATTATTGGTCGTAAGTATACAACTCTGGTGTTTTTCCAAAAGTAAACGGACAATCTGTTGAGTGTTTAGCATCTCAGCCAACACATATTTGTTTATTTCTACATTCAGATCAAAGTTCCAGATGGACAAGAAGTGAAAAGATGCACTTTTCACTTCCAAGAGTCAGCATGTCAACTTGTGGTTGTCTCTGCTCTTCCACAGTGATGACGTCGTCACATTAGTGCGTGTTTGCAAGAGTGTCCCTCACTGCGGGGCCTTTGACTCATCCTTAAAGGGCCCACAACAGAGATAACCCTTGAAGACTGCCACCGCCCAAACCTCTCTTCAATGAGCCAATTGTGAGCGGCTAATGAAAGGGTGACATTTGAGATGAATGTGCCAGTCAATCTCTGTCTTAAAGTACTCGGGAAGAATTGACGACGACGAGTACGACACAAACAGTCGTCATGTCATGTCAGTTAAATAGAGTGCAGCAATCAATTGTCTACATTTGTCCTTTCACGGGGAACCATCATCCACAATCCTTGTGTACCACAAGAACACATTTCGTTGTTATGCATTCTGAGTCATAAATAAACATTAGAACGAGTTGGCTAACAATGGAGGTAACAGGAGTCAATCTATAAAGTGCTCTAAAAACATCCATCAAAGTATTATATACACACTGAACGTATATATGTAGTATCTAGTAACATTCATAATAACATGTAATATGTACATGATGTAAGTATATATGTCATGTAGTAACATTCATAATAACATTAATATATACATGATGTAAGTATATATGTCATGTAGTAACATTCATAATAACATGTAATATATACATGATGTAAGTATATATGTCATGTAGTAACATTCATAATAACATGTAATATATACATGATGTAAGTATATATGTCATGTATTAACATTCATAATAACATGTAATACATACATGATGTAAGTATATATGTCATGTAGTAACATTCATAATAACATGTAATATATACATGATGTAAGTATATATGTCATGTAGTAACATTCATAATAACATGTAATATATACATGATGTAAGTACATATGTCATGTAATAACATTCATAAAAACATGTAATATATACATGATGTAAGTATATATGTCATGTAGTAACATTCATAATAACATGTAATATAAACATGATGTAAGTATATATGTCATGTAGTAACATTCATAATAACATGTAATATATACATGATGTAAGTATATATGTCATGTACGGTAGTAACATTCATAAAAACATGTAATATATACATGATGTAAGTATATATGTCATGTAGTAACATTTATAATAACATGTAATATATACATGATGTAAGTATATATGTCATGTAGTAACATTCATAATAACATGTAATAAATACATGATGTAAGTACATATGTAGTATCTAGTAACATTCATAATAACATGTAATATATACATGATGTAAGTATATATGTCATGTAGTAACATTCATAATAATATGTAATATATACATGTAATATATACACACATATATATA
>NC_084561.2:45161323-45213823 GCF_033978685.3 Nerophis lumbriciformis | reverse complement strand
AAAGCAGGTGAGGGGAACATCGCTCAAAGGAAGACATGAAGCTATTACAGGAAAATACCAACAAAACAGGAAAAGCCGGCAAAATAAGAGCGCAAGACAAAAACTAAAACACTAAAGACACCAAAAAAACCTCCAAATAAGTCACGGTGTGATGTGACAGGTGGTGAGAGTACTGAGGCTTTTCTTCAGCGAGAGGAGATTGGATGATCGTGCCCAGGTGCGCGATTGCAGCGTCGCGATTGCAGCGTCGCGATTGCAGCGTCGCGATTGCAGCGTCGCTCCCGGCGCGCCCCGCCTCGCCGCTCGCACGCCGGCCCCGCCTCTCCACAGCGTTAAAGAGGGGCGCGTCTTTGTAAACACTGAACAGGCACGCCAAACGCGCCTCTCAGAGCGAAACAGTGTTTTAGTTTATGAATTTACAACGCAGATACAAATGACACATCCATGTTTTTGTGTAATGATGACAACGTATACTCACGCGGACGATTGACTAGTTGATGGTGATGGCAAGAACGCTGTCGGGTGTTTTCTTTTCAAATGTTCCTTCATAGCCGTTGTGCTGCTATGATAGGCCATTTCCGCTCGACACAGTGTGCATACAACAACATTATTAGGCCGTTTATTGAAATACTCCCACACTTTTGACGACTTTTGGCGTGCTTTTTTCTCCTCGCTCGCATCGTCTGCTTTGCGCTCCGCCATGACATAGTGTGACGTAAATATGCGACGCGTCGACGCACAAAAACAATGTCGACGTATTTACGTAACCGATGACGTCGACTACGTCGACGCGTCGTTTCAGCCTTAATATCGACTACTGGTGGATCTTGTCAATGAACAAAATGTGCCTTGGCTGAAACCAGGCTGGGAAAGGCCAAAGTGGTGAGGCTGAAACCAGGCTGGGAAAGGCCAAAGTGGTGAGGCCACACAGATGTGAGAGAGTGGAAGAAAGGATGATTCCTCTCATGTCCTGTCACAGGTGTTCATGCAATAAAGCAAGATGGTCTCCAAGAAGTCACACAGAGGTTGTTTGTTGGGGGGGGGGGGTCTTCTTCTGGGGGGGGTCTTCTTCAACGTCTTGATGCTCTGTCCGTGCCACAAACGGACAATCGTTCATTGTCAGAGGACATTGGGAAAAATCAGCGCTCAGTCGGAGAGCTGAGAGCACATTCATCACGCTGACAAGGAGGAGGGAACAATGGCCGCGGTCGTTAACGTCTGCAAATATTGGAATAAATACTCGGAGCTGAGGCTCCTCTGGGTGCTGTCATATTTTACGTGTCCTACTTGTTTGTGCCTGAGCTTCTGGGACTTCTTTCTATCAGACTCTGTTGTGTCGCACTTCTACTGTTCACTCTAGGATTCTAAAGACCCACAACTTGGAAGTGTCGCACTTCTACTGTTCACTCTAGGATTCAAAAGACCCAGAACTCGGAAGTGTTGTATTCCTGCTGTTCACTCTAGGATTCTAAAGACCCACAACTCGGAAGTGTTGCACTTCTACTGTTCACTCTAGGATTCTAAAGACCCACAACTCGGAAGTGTTGCACTTCTACTGTTCACTCTAGGATTCTAAAGACCCACAACTCGGAAGTGTCACACTTCTACTGTTCACTCTAGGATTCGAAAGACCTACAACTCGGAAATGTTGCACTTCTACTGTTCACTCTAGGATTCTAAAGACCCACAACTTGGAAGTTTTGCACTTCTGCGGTTCACTCTAGGATTCTAAAGACCCACAACTCGGAAGTAGCGAGCAGCCTGAAGCTTGAAGAACAATCCTTCACACGAAGGAACTTTAAAACGTGGTCAAATTCGGAAATCCACCAAATATTTTCAGTTGTTCAAAACTTCAGCAAAAGTTTTGACTTCTGCTCCAGGAGCATCGAAGATTGAACTACCGTAAATTCAGAACTATAAGCATCACACTCACCCATTCACACTCACACATTCACACACTTATGGCGTGTCACAGAATACTTCTGTGTAAATAACTAATTTCACAACGTATATATCTGCGGATTATGGTCCGATGTGGCTAATATATGGAAAGAAAGAAAAAATATTGTAAAACTTAGTGAGTGCGGCTTATATACCGGTGTGATTTGTATTCCGGAAAATACAATTATCCTCCAGCAAATGGGAAACATGTTTTTTTGTAGACTAACAGATACTACATTGTTTCATTTGGAAAACAATTAAGGTATATAAATAAACATTTACAGAATATTTCTGTGTAAATAACTTATTTCACAACGTATATATCTGCGGTTTATGGTCCAATGTAGCTAAAATATGAAAAAAAAAAATATATATATATATATATATATATATATATATATATATATATATTTATTGTTAAATTTAGTGAGTGCGGTTTATATACCGGTGCGCTTTGTAGTCTGAAAAATACGGTAATCCTCCACCAAATGGGAAAACATGCTATTTTGTAGACTAACAGATACTACATTGTTTCATTTGGAAAACAATTAAGGTATATAAATAAACATTTACAGAATATTTCTGTGTAAATAACTAATTTCACAACGTATATATCTGCGGCTTATGGTCCGATATGGCTAAGATATGGAAAGAAAAAAAATCTAGTAAGATTTAGTGAGTGCGGCTTAAATACTGGTGCGCTTTGTAGTCTGAAAAATACGATAATCCTCCACCAAATGGGAAAACATATTATTGTGTGGACTAGAAGATAGTACATTGTTTCATTTGGATACAATTAAGGTATGTAAATAAACATTTACAGAATATTTCTGTGCAAATAGCTCATTTCACAACGTATATATCTGCGGCTTATGGTCCGATGTGGCTAATATATGGAAAGAAAAAAAATCGAGTACAATTTAGTGAGTGCGGCTTATATACTGGTGCGCTTTGTAGTCTGAAAAATACGATAATCCTCCACTAAATGGGAAAACATGTTATTTTGTAGACTAACAGATACTACCGTATTTTCCGCACTATAAGGCGCACCGGATTATTAGCCGCACCTTCTATGAATTACATATTTCATAATTTTGTCCACCAATAAGCCGCCCCGGACTAAAAGCCGCGCCTACGCTGCGCTAAAGTGAATGTCAAAAAAACGCTGCGCTAAAGTGAATGTCAAAAAAACAGTCAGATAGTTCAGTCAAACTTTAATAATATATTGAAAACCAGCGTTCTAACAACTCTGTCCCAAAATGTACGCAAATGTGCAATCACAAACATAGTAAAATTCAAAATGGTGTAGAGCAATATTAACATAATGTTGCTCGAACGTTAATGTCACAACACACAAAATAAACATAGCGCTCACCTTCTGAAGTTATTCTTCATTCGTAAATCCTTCGAATTCTTCGTCTTCGGTGTCCGAATTGAAAAGTTGCGCAAGCGTGGGATCCAAAATGGCCGGTTCCATCTCGTAGAAGTCATCGGGAGTCAGTGTCGCTGTTGTTCTGTGAATCCTGCCTTCCGGAAAGCTCGGACCACAGTTGTGACCGAAATATCTGCCCAGGCATTTACGATCCACTGGCAAATGTTGGCGTATGTCGTCCGAGGCTGTCTGCCCGTCTTAGTGAAGGTGTGTTCGCCTTCGGAGCTGTGTGAAAAAAGCCACCCGGCCTCTTCGCGTAAACTTCCCTTAACCACTCGCTCATCTTTTCTTCATCCATCCATCCCTTCGAGTTAGCTTTTATGATGACGCCGGCTGGAAAGGTCTCTTTTGGCAAGGTCTTCCTTTTGAATATCACCATGAGTGGAAGTTAGCATGGCAAGCTAGAACCACAGTGAAGGATGACTTCATTCCCTGTGGTGCGAATATTCACCGTACGTGCTCCCGTTCCACAGTGCGGTTCACAGGAATATCAGTTGCTGTGAAATACGGTAGTAATCCGTGTGCGGATGGAGAGATTGCGTCTTTTTATGAACCGGATCGCTTATTAGGAGCCATTTTGTGGTCTTTACAGATGTAAACAGGAAATGAAACGTACGGTGATATCCGCGCGTTTTTTCTTCTTCTTCCGGGGGCGGGTGAAGCGCTTCCTGTTCTATGGGGGCGGGTGAAGCGCTTCCTGTTCTATGGGGGCGGGTGCTTTCCTTGGCGGTTGCTTGCGTAGAAGAAGAAGCGCTTCCTGTTCTACCGGGAAAAAAGATGGCGGCTGTTTACCGAAGTTGCGAGACCGAAACTTTATGAAAATGAATCGTAATAAAGCGCACCGGGTTATTAGGCGCACTGTCAGCTTTTGAGAAAAATTGTGGTTTTTAGGTGCGCCTTATAGTGCGGAAAATACGGTACATTGTTTCATTTGGATACAATTAAGGTATGTAAATAAATATTTACAGGATATGATCTGTGTAAATAACTCATTTCTGCGGCTTATGGTTCGATGTGGCTAATATATGGAAAGAAAAAAAATCGAGTAAAATTTAGTGAGTGCGGCTTATATACTGGTGCGCTTTGTAGTCTGAAAAATACGATAATCCTCCACCAAATGAGAAAACATGTTATTTTGTAGACTAGCAGATACTACATTGTTTCATTTGGATACAATTAAGGTATGTAAATAAATATTTACAGAATATGATCGGTGTAAATAACTCAATTCTGCGGCTTATGGTTCGATGTGGCTAATATATGGGAAAAAAAATATATATATTGTAAAATTTAGTAAGTGCGGCTTATATACCGGTGCACTTTGTAGTCTGGAAAATACGGTAATCCTCCACCAAACGGGAAAACATGTTATGTTGTAGACTAACAGATACTACATTGTTTCATTTGGAAAACAATTAAGGTATGTAAATAAACATTTACAGAATATTTCTGCGGAAATAACTAATTTCACAATATATATATATATATATATATATATATATATATATATATATATATATAAATATATATATATATATATATATATATATCGAAGAATTTTACCCTTCCATCACGCAAGACCTACTGACTCAAGCACTAGACTTCGCCTCAGACTACGACTCAATCACAGGCAACGAAAGAAACATCATCATCCACGCAAAAAACTCCATTCTCATCCACAACAGTACACCATGGCAAAAAAAGAACAATGCAACATTTGACGTCACTATGGGAAGTTTTGACGGAGCAGAAACGTGTGAACTCGTTGGGAGTTTCCTCCTCTCCCAGCTCGCTAGCCTCAATCTGAACCTTGGTATTTACCGTGATGACGGACTGGCAGTGTGTCGCGCCTCGCCAAGGAGCAGCGAGAATACCAAGAAGCGCATATGCCAAATTTTCAAAGAGAACGGCCTACGGATCACGATTGAAGCCAACAAGCAAACCGTCAACTTCCTTGACGTCACTTTCAACCTGAGAAATAACAGCTACCAACCATTCACGAAACCCAACACAACACTCCAATACGTGCACCATGACAGCAACCACCCACCCACCACCACGAAAAGAATACCTACCGGAATTAATAAAAGGCTATCGATGCTGTCATCTAGCAAAGCTGAATTTGACCAAGCAACCCCCCCGTACCAAAAAGCTCTTGATGAAAGCGGATACAATTTCACCCTCACCTATGAACCCACGCCAGGAAACCAGCCAAAAAAGAACAGAAAACGAAACGACATCATCTGGTACAACCCCCCATACAGCAAAACCGTCTCAACTAACATTGGACACAAATTCCTCAATCTGATTGACAAACACTTTCCCAAAGACAACACCCTAAGAAAAGTATTCAACAAGAACAACATTAAATTGAGCTACAGCTGTATGAACAATATACGACAAATCATCTCAAACCACAACAAAACAATTGCAAATGAGCCGTCGGCCCCCGGAAGGAGCGACTCCAAAACCAACAAAGGCTGTAACTGTCGAAAGAAACCTGATTGCCCTCTCAACGGGGGGTGCTTACAAACATCAGTTGTCTACCAATCTAAGGTAACACGCAAGGACATTAACACATCCGACACATATGTAGGATTAACCGAGGGAGAATTCAAAACCAGATGGAACAATCACAAGGCTTCTTTCAGGAACCGAAACCTGCGGAATACCACAGAACTCAGCAAACACATTTGGGACCTCAAAGACAATAACGTTGAATATTCAATAACATGGCAAATTCTTGCATCCAGCACACCTTACAATAGTGGTAATAAAAGATGCAACCTACGCTTGAAAGAGAAACTGTTTATTATTTACCGTCCAGACCTGTCATCCCTCAACAAGCGCAGCGAAATTGTAACAACATGCCGCCATAGACGGAAACACCTCCTAGGTAACACATGAGCCAATCACCACGCCCCTACGCCAGCCTGTACCCACCCACTCTGTGCCCTATATAAACCATGGTATGTGAATGCTCCCATTAAAATCTCCTGATGATTGAGGGAACCCCCCCCTCATGAAACAGGCCTGTAGAGATGAAATAGTCTTGTGATTTTTTTCCCCACACATATATCGATGCGCTCTATAGTCCGGTACTCAATGAATAAGATTAAAATCAAGAGTAAGATGACTGATTAAGTGTTAATGATTGAGCTCAAAAACCTTAAAAAGCCCTGTCCTGCTCCGGATGTGTGTGTTTGTTTTCTTCAATGTTGTCTTTGTTTTGATGGCCCCATTGATGGCAAAATGACAAGTGTGACAACGACCATAAAATAATTCATGTCAGTCATTTTTTACGTAGCGAAGCCTCGAGCTGCTCCGTGAAACATGATCAGCATAAGGTTGATTGTGCAGACAGAAGAATTGTCGCCGAGCATACGCTGCCGTGGAAAGCGTGGAATTGGAAGCAGAAAGGCAGATTCAGGGAGGGTGAACCTGAGGACAAGAGTCAGACGGGAGTCAAGAAGCCATTTCTTCTTGATGATAGCCAACGGGGGGGCTCACCATTGGAGAGGCCCTTATTTACCCCAAGTCATCAAGGCACAGAACGCGGTGCCCTTAACTCACTGGAGTGCTGGTCCGCAGGATAGAAACGATGCCAGTCCTTTAGGATTGTCAACAGTTTCCAGGATCCAAAGCCTGGGTGTACAGATCTGTTTTTGTTTATTTGCCAGCAGGAGAGAGAACATCTTTGTTTGATGTTTCTGCATACAGATATCTGCTTTTTTTCTCTCAGCTCACCCAAGCTTCGAGCGGAGGGCACACATTCCTAACGTTCCACTTCAGGTTGGATTTACATTTTTTTAGGAAGAAATGCTTGGATGAGTGTGGTGTTAAGAACCTGAGAGCCCAGACTTTAATCCCATTCAACCTGTTTGGAGTGGACTGGATGTGAAAATAGTCAGGATTATCAGTCAATGTTTACTTATATAGCCTTAAATCACCAGTGTCTCAAAGGGCTGCATAGTGAGAGTCCAGTCCATAGTGGATCTAACATAATAGTGAGAGTCCAGTCCATAGTGGATCTAACATAATAGTGTGAGAGTCCAGTCCATAGTGGATCTAACATAATAGTGTGAGAGTCCAGTCCATAGTGGATCTAACATAATAGTGTGAGAGTTCAGTCCATAGTGGATCTAACATAATAGTGTGAGAAACCAGTCCATAGTGGATCTAACATAATAGTGAGAGTCCAGTCCATAGTGGATCTAATATAATAGTGTGAGAGTCCAGTCCATAGTGGATCTAACATAATAGTAAGAGTCCAGTCCATAGTGGATCTAACACAATATTGTGAGAGTCCAGTCCATAGTGGATCTAACATAATAGTGTGAGAGTCCAGTCCATAGTGGGGTAACAGTAGTAAACTAGGGGGCAGTCAGGTACTAGGCCTTTGCCAAGGGCCACCTGGGGTAACAGTAGTAAAGGGGTTAACCTCCTAGTGCCCCAAGACCGCATAGAGGAGCCTCCACTGCCGGATGCACTTTAACGTCATGCCCAGGACATGACACTACAGATACTCACATAGTCACACCCATACACCTTTTGGATTAGCCACACCCCATTCCCTTGTTTATTAATATTGTTAAATGATAAATAAAGAGCTAAACGACGTCTCCTTCTCCCCTGTACGCGTAACAGTTCTAAGTACGATGACAAATAAAGCATCTTGTAAGTAGGGACAGAAGTATGATTGCCCGAAAGATACGCAGTGGCACTCAGGCGTCGCCCTTTGTCCTTTCAACAGTTGCCAGTTGCCAAATGACTGCTATTAAGCACGATGTAGAGCATAATTAGCTGGGGCTAAATAAAGAATGGCCTGTGTGAGCGCAAGAAATGTTCTGCAGAAAAATCCCAGTGATGAGAGAGAAAGCCCTATCTCCCACATGTAATTCCAAACTAGGTCTTGCATTGCGGGTCCCCAAATAATTCAAAGGAACCCAACCGTGGCAATTTGTGATTTCATAAAGCAATCTTTGTCGTATTCAAACGCGCTTCCCTCTTTATTTCAGTCATGACAAAACTAATCCGAATCATTGGGAAACTCTTTCTCTGGCTCGACCCGTCCGACCGATTGCGTTAAGTCGTTGAAATGGCACGACTCCAAACACCAGACTGGCACCAGAACCTATTAAAAAAATCCTGATTCTGTGGCACAAAGCCGATTGCAAGATGGCTTCAGCCCAAATGTGTCTCGACCGCCCCGATGGCGGGGGAATGTGTTAACGAGCGGCGTGATGAAGTCGGCATCTAACGAGGATTGGAAATAATAGTGTAAGAAAGACACACAGCTGAGAAAACATGCAGCCATCCTTTCCCTGGGCACCATTAGCAGCTCATAGTGCTCATTACCGACATGGCAGCAGTCAGTAATGAGCACCTTGAAGACATATGCCTCTTTTGTACCGCACATTACCTGCTCTGCTCTGCTCGCCAAGGATTAGTCCTCCCTTCATAAGACAGCCGGAGAAACTTTGCCATGAATGCATCCTTAAAGAGGAACTACGCTTTGTTTTAGAATGTTGCCTGTTTTTCACAATCATGATAGGAGACAAAAACACATATGACTTTTTTTTAGGATGTAGTAACAGACACCTTCATAACAATATGTAATATGTACAATATACACACTGCAAGTATACATATATATATATATATATATATATATATATATAGCAGCGAGAATACCAAGAAGCGCATATGCCAAATTTTCAAAGAGAACGACCTACGGATCACGATTGAAGCCAACAAGCAAACCGTCAACTTCCTTGACGTCACTTTCAACCTGAGAAATAACAGCTACCAACCATTCACGAAACCCAACACAACACTCCAATACGTGCACCATGACAGCAACCACCCACCCACCACCACGAAAAGAATACCTACCGGAATGAATAAAAGGCTATCGATGCTGTCATCTAGCAAAGCTGAATTTGACCAAGCAACCCCCCCGTACCAAAAAGCCCTTGATGAAAGCGGATACAATTTCACCCTCACCTATGAACCCACGCCAGGAAACCAACCGAAAAAGAACAGAAAACGAAACGACATCATCTGGTACAACCCCCCATACAGCAAAAACGTCTCAACTAACATTGGCCACAAGTTCCTCAGTCTGATCGACAAACACTTCCCCAAAGGCAACACCCTAAGAAAAGTATTCAACAAGAACACCATTAAATTGAGCTACAGCTGTATGAACAACATACGACAAATTATTTCAAACCACAACAAAACAATTGCAAATGAGCCGTCTGCCCCCAGACAGAGCGACTCCAAAACCAACAAAGGCTGCAACTGCCGCAAGAAACCTGATTGCCCTCTCAACGGGGGGTGCTTACAAACATCAGTCGTTTACCAATCAAAGGTAACACGCAAGGACATTAACACATCCGACACATATGTAGCATTAACCGAGGGAGAGTTCAAAACCAGATGGAACAATCACAAGGCTTCTTTCAGGAACAAAAACCTGCGGAACACCACAGAACTCAGCAAACACATTTCGGACCTCAAAGACAATAATGTTGAATATTCAATAACATGGCAAATTCTTGCATCCAGCACACCTTACAATAGTGGTAATAAAAGATGCAACCTATGCTTGAAAGAGAAACTGTTTATTATTTACCGTCCAGACCTGTCATCCCTCAACAAGCGCAGTGAAATTGTATCAGCTTGCCGTCACAGACGGAAACACCTCCTAGGTAACACATGAGCCAATCATCACGCCCCTAGGCCAGCCTGTACCCACCCACTCTGTGCCCTATATAAACCATGGTATGCGAATGCTCCTATTAAAATCTCCTGATGATTGAGGGAACCCCTCATGAAACAGGCCTGTAGAGATGAAGTAGTCTTGTGATTTTTTTCCCACACATACATATATTGCGCTCTACCACGGTATCGAGCACTATTTTTTGGATAATCTTATTAAGATAAGATATATATATATATATATATATATATATATATATATATATATATATATATATATATATATATATATATATATATATATAATAAAATAAATATATATATATATATATATATATATATATATATATATATATATATATATATATATATATATATATATAGCTAGAATTCACTGAAAGTCAAGTATTTCTTATACATATATATACAGTTTATATATATATATATATATATATATATATATATATATATATATATATATATATATATATATATATATATATGAAATACTTGACTTGGTGAATTCTAGCTGTAATTATACTCCTCCCCTCTTAACCACGCCCCCAACCACGCCCCACGCCCCCCCACCTCCCGAAATCGGAGGTCTCAAGGTTGGCAAGTATGATTGTCAGAGACATTTTAAAACAAGCTATTAGTGCACTTTTGTGCATGATGTCACTAAGATGACATATCAAAACAACACTAAATTAAAGTGCACTTTTTGTACAGAGCGCCACTACAATAGTCTAAAACAAATAAAGTGCACTTTTGTGCATGATGTCACACAAGATATTTCAATAAGTGTCAAATAAAAATGAGCTGCATGATAGGAAATCAAATAGTGTATGTCCTTCGCTATGTGGTAGGTTCCTGCGGACGTTATCTCCTTCTGTTGTTGATTATTTATTTCATACGGTGTTGATGTGGAAATGGTTGCTTGGGCATTTTGTGGGTGTGGCACCGAACGGAGATGTTGACATGCGGAGTTTCAAGCACTCCTCATTCTCTAGCGGGTGACTTTTCAAATGATGCTACATATTAGCAGTAATGCTACTTTTTGTAGCAACGCTTTTGCCCCACACTTGACAAATTACGGTTGTCTGTTCAACATCTTCCCGCTTGAAGCCAAACCACCGCCAGACGATGGACCCCCTGCTGTTTTTCTTGGGGAATTAATTCTTCCTTCATTTGTTTCCAGATTCGCACCTTCTTTCTCTCGTATTACCACTCGTATATATATATATATATATATATATATATATATATATATATCATTATCGAGTATCCATCCATCCATCCATCTTCTTCCGCTTATCCGAGGTCGGGTCGCGGGGGCAGCAGCTTAAGCGGGGAAGCCCAGACTTCCCTCTCCCCAGCCACTTCGTCCAGCTCCTCCCGGGGGATCCCGAGGCGTTCCCAGGCCAGCCGGGAGACAAAGTCTTCCCAACGTGTCCTGGGTCTTCCCCGCGGCCTCCTACCGGTCAGACGTGCCCTAAACACCTCCCTAGGGAGGCGTTCGGGTGGCATCCTGACCAGATGCCCGAACCACCTCATCTGGCTCCTCTCCATGTGGAGGAGCAGCGGCTTTACTTTGAGCTCCTCCCGAATGACAGAGCTTCTCACCCTATCTCTAAGGGAGAGACCCACCACTCGGCGGAGGAAACTCATTTCGGCCGCTTGTACCCGTGATCTTGTCCTTTCGGTCATAACCCAAAGCTCATGACCATAGGTGAGGATGGGAACGTAGATCGACCGGTAAATCGAGAGCTTTGCCTTCCGGCTCAGCTCCTTCTTCACTACAACGGATCGATACAGTGTCCGCATTACTGAAGATGCCGCACCGATCCGACTGTCGATCTCACGATCCACTCTTCCCTCACTCGTGAACAAGACTCCGAGGTACTTGAACTCCTCCACTTGGGGCAAGATCTCCTCCCCAACCCGGAGATGGCACTCCACCCTTTTCCGGGCGAGAACCATGGACTCGGACTTGGAGGTGCTGATTCCCATCCCAGTCGCTTCACACTCAGCTGTGAACCGATCCAGTGAGAGCTGAAGATCTTGGCCGGAGGAAGCCATCAGGACCACATCATCTGCAAATAGCAGAGACCTAATCCTGCAGCCACCAAACCAGATACCCTCAACGCCTTGACTGCGCCTAGAAATTCTGTCCATAAAGGTTATGAACAGAATCGGTGACAAAGGGCAGCCTTGGCGGAGTCCAACCCTCACTGGAAACGTGTCCGACTTACTGCCGGCAATGCGGACCAAGCTCTGACACTGATTATACAGGGAGCGAACTGCCACAATAAGACAGTCCGTTACCCCATACTCTCTGAGCACTCCCCACAGGACTTCCCGGGGTACACGGTCGAATGCCTTCTCCAAGTCCACAAAGCACATGTAGACTGGTTGGGCAAACTCCCATGCACCCTCAAGGACCCTGCCGAGAGTATAGAGCTGGTCCACAGTTCCACGACCAGGACGAAAACCACACTGTTCCTCCTGAATCCGAGGTTCGACTATCCGGCGTAGCCTCCTCTCCAGTACACCTGAATAGACTTTACCGGGAAGGCTGAGGAGTGTGATCCCACGATAGTTGGAACACACCCTCCGGTTCCCCTTCTTAAGGAGAGGAACCACCACCCCGGTCTGCCAATCCAGAGGTACCGCCCCCGATGTCCATGCGATGTTGCAGAGTCTTGTCAACCAAGACAGCCCCACAACATCCAGAGCCTTAAGGAACTCCGGGCAGATCTCATCCACCCCCGGGGCCTTGCCACCGAGGAGCTTTTTAACTACCTCGGCAACCTCAGCCCCAGAAATAGGAGAGCCCACCACAGACTCCCCAGGCACTGCTTCCTCATAGGAAGACGTGCTGGTAGGATTGAGGAGGTCTTCGAAGTATTCTCTCCACCGATCCACAACATCCGCAGTCGAGGTCAGCAGAACACCATCCTCACCATACACGGTGTTGACACTGCACTGCTTCCCCTTCCTGAGGCGGCGGATGGTGGTCCAGAATTGCTTCGAAGCCGTCCGGAAGTCGTTTTCCATGGCTTCCCCGAACTCCTCCCATGTCCGAGTTTTTGCCTCTGCGACCGCTGAAGTCGCAGACCGCTTGGCCTGTCGGTACCTGTCCGCTGCCTCAGGAGTCCTATGAGCCAAAAGAACCCGATAGGACTCCTTCTTCAGCTTGACGGCATCCCTCGCCGCCGGTGTCCACCAACGGGTTCTAGGATTACCGCCACGACAAGCACCAACTACCTTGCGGCCACAGCTCCAATCAGCCGCCTGGACAATAGAGGCGCGGAACATGGTCCATTCGGACTCAATGTCCAGCACCTCCCTCGTGACATGTTCAAAGTCGTTCCGGAGGTGGGAATTGAAACTCTCTCTGACAGGAGACTCTGCCAGACGTTCCCAGCAAACCCTCACAATGCGTTTGGGCCTGCCAGGTCTGTCCGGCATCCTCCCCCACCATCGCAGCCAACTCACCACCAGGTGGTGATCGGTAGAAAGCTCCGCCCCTCTCTTCACCCGAGTGTCCAAAACATGAGGCCGCAAATCTGATGACACAACTACAAAGTCGATCATGGAACCGCGGCCTAGGGTGTCCTGGTGCCAAGTGCACATATGGACACCCTTATGTTTGAACATGGTGTTCGTTATGGACAATCTGTGACGGGCACAAAAGTCCAATAACAAAACACCGCTCGGGTTCAGATCCGGGCAGCCATTCTTCCCAATCACGCCTCTCCAGGTTTCACTGTCGTTGCCAACATGAGCATTGAAGTCCCCCAGTAGAACGAGGGAATCACCCGGGGGAGCACTCTCAAGTACTCCCTCGAGTGAATCCAAAAAGGGTGGGTACTCTGAACTGCGGTTTGGCGCAACGTACAGGCTCTGAGCCGGGGGGAAACAAGAATTGCCACCCCAGCCCGTCGCCTCTCACTGCCGGCAACGCCAGAGTGGAAGAGAGTCCAGCCCCTCTCGAGAGAACTGGTTCCAGAGTATATAATTATTAAATTATATAATTGGTTATTAAGAGTATTCTGTCATGACCTCATTAATGTTTTTTAATCAACTAGAAATATGACTAGGGAAGGTTGTTTGGAATGTGTCATATAAGTAAATATTGTGCATGCATTCACAACTGCAGTTGTTTGTATATGATATGTAAACTGTCTTATTAGGCTGGTGTGGTCCTAGTCTGGACTTCCCTGAGTTATTATGTCACTACGAACATGTAATTGATGGGTTTTTTGCAAGCATTTAGTTGTTTGTCCACTCAGTTAATGGAGCTTATTGCACTGGCTGTTATGCAATGAAGGTGCAGTCATTGGGCCAGGAGGAGGACATGAGTGCTTTCTGGAATACAACCCCAGATGATGGACTAAATAAAACACGTCAGATCTCCACATCAGGCGTCCTAAACTGTGTCTAAAAATAGATTCCATGAAGCTGAAATTTTTCCAGAGTGGATGTAATTTGCCACAGAAGTTATCGACTGAGCGGCTGCAGTCAACCTGCTAAATACTAGTGATGGGTCCGGCAACACCGATGCATCGGCGCATGCGTCGAGCTCATAGAGCGAAACCCTGTGTCGGTTTTAGAAAGTCACGTGACCGATCATGAGCTGTTTTGGTCACGTGACCGATACGCCAACTGTGTCGCACTGACGCCTCCTCGGGTCATTTCTACAGCCGGTGAAATAATAACTAAGAAGAGAAATCGTCTAAAATGTAATACGTCGGAAAAACTTTTTTTTTTTTAATAAAAATGTGTAAAAAAATAAAATAAAAAAAATTCCCAGTCCACAATCATCCACAACACGTTCTCTTAGATTTCCATGTTATGATACATGTTCACATTATTTATTGACTGTATCTAAAAAAGATACAAATATATTTTTATTTAAATGAAGATATGAAATAATCCTAAATGAAATATTTATATTATTGTATATACTAGGGCAGGGGTCACCGACGCGGTGCCCGCGGTCACCAGGTAGCCCGTAAGGACCAGATCAGTCTGTTCTAAAAATAGCTCAAAGAGCAGCACTTACCAGTGAGCTGCCTCTATTTTTTAAATTGTATTTATTTACTAGCAAGCTGGTCTCGCTTTGCTCGACAATTTTTAATTCTAAAAGAGACAAAACTCAAATAGAATTTGAAAACCCAAGAAAATATTTGAAAGACTTGGTCTTCACTTGGAATAAGCGGTAGAAAATGGATGGATGGATGGGTCTTCACTTGTTGAAATAAATTCATTTATTTTTTACTTTGCTTCTTATTACTTTTAGAAATACAATTTTAGAGAAAAAACACAACCTTAAAAATGATTTTAGGATTTTTAAACAAATATACCTTTTAAATTTCTTCCTCTTCTTTCCTGACAATTTAAATCAATGTTCAAGTAAATTTATTTATTTTTTATTGTAAAGAATAATAAATATTTTAGCTTCTGGTTTTTCGACGAAGAATATTTGTGAAATATTTCTTCAAACTTACTATGATTAAAATTCAAAAAAATTATTCTGGCAAATCTAGAAAATCTGTAGAATCAAATTTAAATCTTATTTCAAAGTATTTTGAATTTCTTTTCGGCAAGAAATCTGCGTTCAAAGAACTCCGGCTTATTAGTGATTCCCAGAGCCCAAAGAAAGTCTGCGGGCTATAGAGCGTTTTCTATTGGGGCTCCAGTACTATGGAATGCCCTCCCGGTAACAATTAGAGATGCTACCTCAGTAGAAGCATTTAAGTCCCATCTTAAAACTCATTTGTATACTCTAGCCTTTAAATAGCCCCCCTGTTAGACCAGTTGATCTGCCGTTTCTTTTCTTTTCTCCTCTGCTCCCCTTTTCCTTGAGGGGGGGGGGGGCACAGGTCCGGTGGCCATGGATGAAGTGCTGGCTGTCCAGAGTCGGGACCCGGGGTGGACCGCTCGCCTGTGCATCGGCTGGGAACATCTCTGCGCTGCTGACCCGTCTCCGCTCGGGATGGTGTCCTGCTGGCCCCACTATGGACTGGACTCTTACTATTATGTTGGATCCACTATGGACTGGACTCTCACAATATTATGTCAGACCCACTCGACATCCATTGCTTTCGGTCTCCCCTAGAGGGGGGGGGGTTACCCACATATGCGGTCCTCTCCAAGGTTTCTCATAGTCATTCACATCGACGTCCCACTGGGGTGAGTTTTTCCTTGCCCGTATGTGGGCTTTGTACCGAGGATGTCGTTGTGGCTTGTGCAGCCCTTTGAGACACTTGTGATCTAGGGCTATATAAATAAACATTGATTGATTCTTTTAAAATTTTTGTTCTGGAAAATCTAGAAGAAATACTGATTTGTCTTTGTTAGAAATATAGCTTGGTCCAATTTGTTAAATATTCTAACAAAGTGCAGATTGGATTTTAACCAATTTAAAACATGTCTTCAAAATTCTAAAATGTATCTTAATCAGGAAAAATTACTAGTGATTTTTTCAAAAAGATTCAAATAAGCTAGTTTTTCTCTTCTTTTTGTCGGTTGAATTTTGAATTATAAAGAGTCGAAATTGAAGATAAACTATGTTTCAAAATTTTATTTTAAATTTTTTTCTTGTTTTCTCCTCTTTTAAACCGTTCAATTAAGTGTTTTTTTTTCATCATTTATTCTCTACAAAAAAAACTTCCGTAAAAGGAAAAAAAAAATGTACGACGGAATGACAGACATAAATACCCATTTTTTTTTATATATATACATTTATTTATTTAGCTATTCTTGTTTAAATCACACTTACGTGTAACTTACAAATGACAATATATTTATTTATTTAAGTGTGTATAAAACTCTCTCACTTGCTCTGTATGATGTATAAAACTCTCTTCCTTGCTCTGTATGATGTATAAAACTCTCTTACTTGCTCTGTATGATGTATAAAACTCTCTTCCTTGCTCTGTATGATGTATAAAACTCTCTTACTTGCTCTGTATGATGTATAAAACTCTCTTCCTTGCTCTGTATGATGTATAAAACTCTCTTACTTGCTCTGTATGATGTATAAAACTCTCATACTTGCTCTGTATGATGTATAAAACTGGATTGTCTCCACTTCTTGTGATGATATGTGTCAAGTGTGGAAGAAATGTATTGTATCCATCTCCAAGAGTCCGGGGTCTGGGACCGGAGCCAGAAAGCCATTCTGTCACGTCGCACGGAGACATGTCAGTGGGAAAAAGCCATTATGTTTGCCTTCCGGCACGTTCCACTTTAACACGCTTCTCTGTAATGGCGTTCTTCTGCAAACCTTGCAGCCATCTTCGTCTAATTTTATGAATTGATCAAGAAAAAATAGCACAGTTTTTTATAGGACCTGTTTGTATTCCTGCAACTATGTAGGACCTGTATCACATGGTACTTTCAGGTACTATATGTAGGACCTGTATCACACGGTACTTTGAGGTACTATATGTAGGACCTGTATCACCAATACTTTCAGGTACTATATGTAGGACCTGTATCACTCGGTACCTTCAGGTACTATATGTAGGACCTGTATCACCAATACTTTCAGGTACTATATGTAGGACCTGTATCACTCGGTACTTTCAGGTACTATATGTAGGACCTGTATCACATGGTACTTTGAGGTACTATATGTAGGACCTGTATCACACCGTACTTTCAGGTACTTTATGTAGGACCTGTATCACATGGTACTTTCAGGTACTATATGTAGGACCTGTATCACATGGTACTTTCAGGTACTATATGTAGGACCTGTATCACATGGTACTTTCAGGTACTATATGTAGGACCTGTATCACACGGTACTTTGAGGTACTATATGTAGGACCTGTATCACCAATACTTTCAGGTACTATATGTAGGACCTGTATCACTCGGTACCTTCAGGTACTATATGTAGGACCTGTATCACCAATACTTTCAGGTACTATATGTAGGACCTGTATCACTCGGTACTTTCAGGTACTATATGTAGGACCTGTATCACATGGTACTTTGAGGTACTATATGTAGGACCTGTATCACACCGTACTTTCAGGTACTTTATGTAGGACCTGTATCACATGGTACTTTCAGGTACTATATGTAGGACCTGTATCACACGGTACCTTGATGTACTATATGTAGGACCTGTATCACACGGTACCTTGAGGTACTATATGTAGGACCTGTATCACACGGTACTTTGAGGTACTATACGTAGGATCTGTATCACATGGTACTTTCAGGTACTATATGTAGGACTTGTATCACACCGTACTTTCAGGTAATATATGTAGGACCTGTACCACACCGTACTTTCAAGTACTATATGTAGGACCTGTGTCACACCGTACTTTCAGGTACTATATGTAGGACCTGTATCACACCATACTTTGAGGTACTATATGTAGGACCTGTATCACACCGTACTTTCAGGTACTATATGTAGGACCTGTATCACACCGTACTTTCAGGTACTATATGTAGGACCTGTATCACACCGTACTTTCAGGTACTATATGTAGGACCTGTATCACACTGTACTTTCAGGTACTTTATGTAGGACCTGTATCGCATGGTACTTTCAGGTACTATATGTAAGACATGTATCACACCGTACTTTCAGGTACTATATGTAGGACCTGTATCACACCGTACTTTCAGGTACTACATGTAGGACCTGTATCACATGGTACTTTCAGGTACTATATGTAGGACCTGTATCACACCGTACTTTCAGGTACTATATGTAGGACCTGTATCACCAATACTTTCAGGTACTATATGTAGGACCTGTATCACACGGTACTTTCAGGTACTATATGTAGGACCTGTATCACACGGTACTTTCAGGTACTATATGTAGGACCTGTATCACACCGTACTTTTAGGTACTATACGTAGAATCTGTATCACATGGTACTTTCAGGTACTATATGTAGGACTTGTATCAGACGGTACTTTCAGGTACTATATGTAGGACCTGTATCACACGGTACCTTGAGGTACTATATGTAGGACCTGCATCACACCGTACTTTTAGGTACTATATGTAGGACCTGTATCACACCGTACTTTCAGGTACTATATGTAGGACCTGTATCACACGGTACTTTGAGGTACTATACGTAGGATCTGTATCACATGGTACTTTCAGGTACTATATGTAGGACCTGTATCACCAATACTTTCAGGTACTATATGTAGGACCTGTATCATATGGTACTTTCAGGTACTATATGTAGGACCTGTATCACATGGTACTTTCAGGTACTATATGTAGGACCTGTATCACATGGTACTTTCAGGTACTATATGTAGGACCTGTATCACATGGTACTTTCAGGTACTATATGTAGGACCTGTATCACATGGTACTTTCAGGTACTATATGTAGGACCTGTATCACACGGTACCTTCAGGTACTATATGTAGGACCTGTATCACACGGTACTTTGAGGTACTATATGTAGGACCTGTATCACACCGTACTTTCAGGTACTATATGTAGGACCTGTATCACACCGTACTTTCAAGTACTTTATGTAGGACCTGTATCACACGGTACTTTCAGGTACTATATGTAGGACCTGTATGACACGGTACTTTGAGGTACTATATGTAGGACCTGTATCAAATGGTACTTTCAAGTACTATATGTAGGACCTGTATCAAATGGTACTTTCAAGTACTATATGTAGGACCTGTATCAAATGGTACTTTCAAGTACTATATGTAGGACCTGTATCACACCGTACTTTCAGGTACTATAAGTAGGACCTGTATCACTCGGTACTTTCAGGTACTATATGTAGGACCTGTATCACCAATACTTTCAGGTACTATATGTAGGACCTGTATCACATGGTACTTTCAGGTACTATATGTAGGACCTGTATCACCAATACTTTCAGGTACTATATGTAGGACCTGTATCACATGGTACTTTCAGGTACTATATGTAGGACCTGTATCACACCGTACTTTCAGGTACTATACGTAGAATCTGTATCACATGGTACTTTCAGGTACTTTATGTAGGACTTGTATCAGACGGTACTTTCAGGTACTATATGTAGGACCTGCATCACCAATACTTTCAGGTACTATATGTAGGACCTGTATCACACCGTACTTTGAGGTACTATATGTAGGACCTGTATCACACCGTACTTTCAGGTACTATATGTAAGACCTGCATCCCACCGTACCTTCAGGTACTTTATGTAGGACCTGTATCACATGGCACTTTCAGGTACTATATGTAGGACCTGTATCACACCGTACCTTCAGGTACTATATGTAGGACCTGTATCACACCGTACTTTCAGGTACTATATGTAGGACCTGTATCACCAATACTTTCAGGTACTATATGTAGGACCTGCATCACACGGTACTTTCAGGTACTATATGTAGGACCTGTATCACCAATACTTTCAGGTACTATATGTAGGACCTGCATCACACGGTACTTTCAGGTACTATATGTAGGACCTGTATCACCAATACTTTCAGGTACTATATGTAGGACCTGCATCACACGGTACTTTCAGGTACTATATGTAGGACCTGTATCACCAATACTTTCAGGTACTATATGTAGGACCTGCATCACACGGTACTTTCAGGTACTATATGTAGGACCTGTATCACATGGTACCTTCAGGTATTATATGTAGGACCTGTATCACATAGTACTTCCAGGTACTATATGTAGGACCTGTATCACATGGTACTTTGAGGTACTATATGTAGGACCTGTATCACACCGTACTTTGAGGTACTATATGTAGGACCTGTATCACATAGTACTTTCAGGTACTATATGTAGGACCTGTATCACACCGTACTTTGAGGTACTATATGTAAGACCTGCATCCCACCGTACCTTCAGGTACTTTATGTAGGACCTGTATCACATGGCACTTTCAGGTACTATATGTAGGACCTGTATCACATGGTACCTTGAGGTACTATATGTAGGACATGTATCAATCGGTACTTGGAGGTACTATATGTAGGACCTGTATGACACGGTACTTTGAGGTACTATACAGGACCTGTATCAAATGGTACTTTGAGGTACTATATATGTACGACCTGTATCAAATGGTACTTTGAGGTACTATATGTAGGACCTGTATCACACGGTACTTTGAGGTACTATATGTAGGACCTGGGTCAATATCCTACTTATAGTACCTCAAAGTACCGTTTGATACAGGTCCTACATATATATATATATATATATATATATATATATATATATATATATATATATATATATATATATATATATACAAACCCCATTTCCATATGAGTTGGGAAATTGTGTTAGATGTAAATATAAACGGAATACAATGATTTGCAAATCCTTGGTCCTTGCCGCTGTCCCCACCCCCCCCCCCACCCCCCGCCGACCACACCACCACAAATAGATGCCTGTCCTGTGGGAAACACTGTATATAGTTACTTTGCATGCAGTCAGAAGGTCGAACACACAAAGAGACAACGTTGATGTCTGGAAATATCTTCCAGCTGCTTTGATCTCCTAACAGAAAGTGTGAGGGAAATAAGCAGATGTAGCTTTCCAGGCTACATGCTAATTTCTGCTGAGTCATGAAGAGGCGATTTTAGAAAGAAGACCCCAACGTCTCTTTTCTTACCGCCCTGGAATAAAACAGAGAAGGCTAATTACCAGACTCCACTTCAGTCACCATCCAGCTGCTATTTGCCTGCTTTGCACAGCCTGGAAGTCGACAGCATCTTCAAACTGTGACTTGGTCAGAAATGATGTTTTTATTGCATCCATTAAACTTATTCACTCCTATTTACATCTGCAAAGTACGTTGAAACACCTTTTAAACATCATTTTCATTATTCCACTCGGAATATATTGGGCTATTTCCCTCGACTCTCTGACCGTATTATTAGGTCAGTCACACTGGAAATATGCAAACATTGTAAAGAGATGTGCTGTTTATCATTCCCACTCCTTATGTAAGACATGTTTTATTTTAATGCATTTTAAATCGTAAATAAATACACACGTAAACATTCCGCTAACAATGCAGTCAATAGGGGCTCTCTATTTTGCCAACAAAACTCTTAAAGTCGCCATCCAAAACTTGCCAACAATACTCTTCAAACATATCGTGACCTGAATATTTAGTAAATATTAGCGATGTTGTTCGTACGCAATCATTGTATTATGTTTGTAGTTTGTATATCATGTTTAGCACTTAGCAACAATGCTACATGATGTTTAGTGTTTCACTAAAGCTGCGTTTGTTTAGCAGAGCTTCTAATCTTTATTCAGGATCAACAATAAAAGGTTCTGTTTTTATCCCCAAAGCAATCGTAATGATTAGCATTGTTGTTGATGGGGAAGGGATCTGTGCTTCCTCCTCTACGTCATGTGATCACGTGACTTGCTTCCTCCGGAATCTCCGTGAGGTCGATACTATTTTGACCACACCTATTTATTTGCAAAGTCTTTAGGTGTGTCATACACCAGATATATTTATGATAGTAGTTTCAATGTAGAGGCAACTTGTCTTTTCCCTCTACTGCTAATTTAAAGTCATTTACATTTTACAAACCAAAACACGACAATTTCAACATGAAAAATGCTTTTTAATAAGAGAATGTATATAATAAAAACCGTGTGGAAAACATTACAATAGGATGTAGTACAGTACAGTAGTTTTATGTAATAATGTACTAATAATACACAGCTTGTACTTTGGGGACCGGCTTCCCAGATATAATTGGTATGGTATGCTATGATTATGGTATGGTATGCTATGGTATGGTATGCTATAGTATAGTATGGTATGCTATGGTATAGTACGTTTGTATGGTATGGTATACTATGGTATGCTATGCTATGTATGGTATGGTATAGTATGATATGGTATGCTATGGTATTGTACGGTATGGTATGTTATGGTATGGTATGGTACGATATGGTATGATATGGTACGCTATGCTATGGTGCGATACAGTATTCTATGATATGGTATGGTATATTATGGTATGGTATGGAATGGAATGGTACGGTATGCTATGGTATAGTATGGTATGGTATGCTATGGTATTGAACGGTATGGTATGTTATGGTATGGTATGGTATGATATGGTACGCTATGCTATGCTATGGTATGGTGCGATACAGTATTCTATGGTATGGTATGTTATGGTATGGTATGCTATGGTACGGTATTATTTGGTTCAATATGCTATGGTATTGTATGGTATGCTATAGTATGGTATGGTATGCTATGGTATAGTATGTTATGGTATAGTATAGTATGGTCTGGTATGTATGGTATGCTATGGTATGGTATAGTATGGTATAGTATAGTATGGTCTGGTATGTATGGTATGCTATGGTATGGTATAGTATGGTATGGTATGCTATGCTATGGTATAGTTTGTTACGGTATGGTATAGGATGGTATGGTATGGTATGGTATGCTATGGTATAGTATGGTATGGTATGCTATGGTATTGAACGGTATGGTATGTTATGGTATGGTATGGTATGATATGGTACGCTATGCTATGCTATGGTATGGTGCGATACAGTATTCTATGGTATGGTATGTTATGGTATGGTATGCTATGGTACGGTATTATTTGGTTCAATATGCTATGGTATTGTATGGTATGCTATAGTATGGTATGGTATGCTATGGTATAGTATGTTATGGTATAGTATAGTATGGTCTGGTATGTATGGTATGCTATGGTATGGTATAGTATGGTATGGTATGCTATGCTATGGTATAGTTTGCTACGGTATGGTATAGGATGGTATGGTATGGTATGGTATGCTATGGTATAGTATGATATGGTATGGTATACTATGGTATAGTATGGTATGGTATGGTATGCTATGGTATGCAATGGTATAGTATGGTATGGTATAGTATGGTATACTATGGTATACTATGTATGCTATGGTATAGTATGGTATGCTATGGTATAGTATGATACGGTATGGTATGCTATGGTATGGTATAGTATGGTATGCTATGGTATGGTATGGTATGCTATGGTATGCTATGGTATGGTATGCTATGCTATAGTATGATATACTATGGTATGCTACGGTATGGTATCCTATGCTATGGTATGGTATAGTATGCAATGGTATAGTATGATACGGTATGGTATGATACGGTATGGTATAGTATGGTATGGTATGCTATGGTATGGTATGGTATGCAATGGTATAGTATGATACGGTATGGTATGCTACAGTATGGTATAGTATGGTATGCTATGCTATGGTATGGTATGCTATGCTATGGTATGCTATAGTATGCTATTCTATGGTATGATATGCTATGGTATGCTACGGTATGGTATGGTATGGTATGCTATGGTATAGTATGATATGGTATGGTATACTATGGTATAGTATGGTATGGTATGGTATGCAATGGTATGCAATGGTATAGTATGGTATGGTATGCTACGGTATGGTATAGTATGGTATACTATGGTATACTATGGTATGCTATGGTATAGTATGGTATGGTATGGTATGCTATGGTATGGTATGCTATGGTATAGTATGATACGGTATGGTATGCTATGGTATGGTATAGTATGGTATGCTATGCTATGGTATGGTATGCTATGGTATGGTATGCTATGCTATAGTATGATATACTATGGTATGCTACGGTATGGTATGGTATGCTATGCTATGGTATGGTATGGTATGCAATGGTATAGTATGATACGGTATGGTATAGTATGGTATGCTATGGTATGGTATGCAATGGTATAGTATGGTATGGTATGCTACAGTATGGTATAGTATGGTATGCTATGCTATGGTATGGTATGCTATGCTATGGTATGCTATAGTATGCTATTCTATGGTATGATATGCTATGGTATGCTACGGTATGGTATAGTATGCTATGGTACCATATGATACCATAGCATACCATAATATACCATACCGTAGCATACCATACCATACTATACTATACCATTGCATACCATACCATACCATGGTATGGCGTAGTTTACATCATTTGGTGCAGAAGGCAGGAAGGGGGCGGGGCATAGTGCGTCCAACATGTGCGTAAAAGTTGCAAACAGCCCTTCAAATGTTGACATTGGTAGTTTGCGGGGTAGAACTGTTTTCAGTATAGTTGAAACAACAATGTTTGGTACATGGTGTACATTAAAGGTAATCATTCCTTCTTCAGGTGGTATGGCCACATGCATGATGGATGTTTGGGTGTAGTTGTCCCTCAGATGTAGTAATAGTTGTGAGTGTGTATTCTTGGCAGCTATTAAACGGTGTCCACTCCTCTTCGCTGGAGGTGTGCTGATGGTGGCCAGGACAACACCCGGGGATGAAATGTACCGTAAGAAGGTATGTTTTAGTCAACTCACAAGGTCGCCACTCTTTTACAAGCCTCATAACCACTGACCTTGCCGCCGTGATAGGACAGCCTCTCCATCCAGTGGTGTAAGCGTGTCATCCATCATCCACACCACCACCAGCCACCTCTTTTTGGCCTTTCAAGGAATTGAGAGGATGTTCTTTTTTCCCCTCAGCAATGGGTGATGTATGGAGCGCCGTGGCGTTCTGGGAATTAGGCCCGTCAGTCAAGCCCTCCCACCCGCGGAGACTCGGGTCCGTGTCAGCGACCCGCCAGCACATTACACAATCACGTGTGCGGCTACGCAGACGTGATCCGAATAGTGCCCCCCCCCCCCGCTCTCAGAGCTTGCACTCGTCTGCCGTCTCTGCTTCCCGGGCTTTGCCCAAATAGTCTGCGGCTTCAAGGGATCAGGAGAGACCTCCATTCCCCACCAGTGCACACCGACAATGGCCTGCCAGCATGTAGGTCAGGCCCGGGCTCCACGTGGACTGCACACAAGAGGAGGTTACGAGGTTCCCAACGCCGTCGCCTTGAAGGGCGATGACCGAGTTTGGTTGGCCGAGCTGATGACAAGTTCATGCCGAGTGGGATTTAATTGCTTCGGTGAAGTGGTCACCTTGTGTAAATGGCAGAGGTGTGGACTCGAGTCACATGACTTGGACTCGAGTCAGACTCGAGTCATGAATTTGATGACTTTAAACTCGACTTGACAAAATGTAAAAAGACTTGCAACTCGACTTCGACTTTAACATCAATGACTTGTGACTTCACTTGGACTTGAGCCTTTTGAATTGACATGACTTGCTACTTTCCCCAAAACCCAAAGATCCATCCATCCATCCATCTTCTTCCGCTTATCCGAGGTCGGGTCGCGGGGGCAGCAGCCTAAGCAGGGAAGCCTAGACTTCCCTCTCCCCAGCCACTTCGTCCAGCTCCTCCCGGGGGATCCCGAGGCGTTCCCAGGCCAGCCGGGAGACATAGTCTTCCCAACGTGTCCTGGGTCTTCCCCGTGGCCTCCTACCGGTCGGACATGCCCTAAACACCTCCTTAGGGAGGCGCTCAGGTGGCATCCTGACCAGATGACCGAACCACCTCATCTGGCTCCTCTCGATGCGGAGGAGCAGCGGCTTTACTTTGAGCTCCCCCCGGATGACAGAGCTTCTCACCCTATCTCTAAGGGAGAGCCCCGCCACCCGGCGGAGGAAACTCATTTCGGCCGCTTGTACCCGTGATCTTGTCCTTTCGGTCATAACCCAAAGCTCATGACCATAGGTGAGGATGGGAACGTAGATCGACCGGTAAATTGAGAGCTTTGCCTTCCGGCTCAGCTCCTTCTTCACCACAACGGATCGATACAGCGTCCGCATTACTGAAGACGCCGCACCGATCCGCCTGTCGATCTCACGATCCACTCTTCCCTCACTCGTGAACAAGACTCCGAGGTACTTGAACTCCTCCACTTGGGGCAAGATCTCCTCCCCAACCCGGAGATGGCACTCCACCCTTTTCCGGGCGAGAACCATGGACTCGGACTTGGAGGTGCTGATTCTCATCCCAGTCGCTTCACACTCGGCTGCGAACCGATCCAGTGAGAGCTGAAGATCCTGGCCAGATGAAGCCATCAGGACCACATCATCTGCAAAAAGCAGAGACCTAATCCTGCAGCCACCAAACCGGATCCCCTCAACGCCTTGACTGCGCCTAGAAATTATGTCCATAAAAGTTATGAACAGAATTGGTGACAAAGGGCAGCCTTGGCGGAGTCCAACCCTCACCGGAAACGTGTCCGACTTACTGCCGGCAATGCGGACCAAGCTCTGACACTGATCATACAGGGAGCGGTTCAGTTGCAGTTCACTACCTTATTCATACTTTTTGTTCAGTGATTTTTTTTTTAAGCAGGGTTACGTTAGTCAATATATCACACGTAACGTTAGACGGCGGTCAGCAGCACCGCGTATTTTAGCCACCTAAAAAAAAGACAAAAATAGTCAAATAAAGGTCAGTTAAAATGTATACTATATTATGTATAATCAGTGTCAGAGCTTGGTCCGCATTGCCGGCAGTAAGTCGGACACGTTTCCAGTGAGGGTTGGACTCCACCAAGGCTGCCCTTTGTCACCGATTCTGTTCATAACCTTTATGGACAGAATTTCTAGGCGCAGTCAAGGCGTTGAGGGGATCTGGTTTGGTGGCTGCAGGATTAGGTCTCTGCTATTTGCAGATGATGTGGTCCTGATGGCTTCCTCCGGCCAAGATCTTCAGCTCTCACTGGATCGGTTCGCAGCAGAGTGTGAAGCGACTGGGATGGGAATCAGCACCTCCAAGTCCGAGTCCATGGTTCTCTCCCGGAAAAGGGTGGAGTGCCATCTCCGGGTTGGGGAGGAGATCTTGCCCCAAGTGGAGGAGTTCAAGTACCTCGGAGTCTTGTTCACGAGTGGGGGAAGAGTGGATGGTGAGATCGACAGGCGGATCGGTGCGGCGTCTTCAGTAATGCGGACGCTGTATCGATCCGTTGTGGTGAAGAAGGAGCTGAGCCGGAAGGAAAAGCTCTCGATTTACTGGTCGATCTACGTTCCCATCCTCACCTATGGTCATGAGCTTTGGGTTATGACCGAAAGGACAAGATCACGGGTACTGAAACGAGTTTCCTCCGCCGAGTGGCGGGGCTCTCCCTTAGAGATAGGGTGAGAAGCTCTGTCATCCGGGGGGAGCTCAAAGTAAAGCCGCTGCTCCTCCACATGGAGAGGAGCCAGATGAGGTGGTTCGGGCATCTGGTCAGGATGCCACCCGAACGCCTCCCTAGGAAGGTGTTTCGGGCACGTCCGACCGGTAGGAGGCCACGGGGAAGACCCAGGACACGCTGGGAAGACTATCTCTCCCGGCTGGCCTGGGAACGCCTCGGGATCCCCCGGGAGGAGCTGGACGAAGTGGCTGGGGAGAGGGAAGTCTGGGCTTCCCTGCTTAGGCTGCTGCCCCCGCGACCCGACCTCGGATAAGCGGAAGAAGATGGATGGATGGATGGATGGATATTATGAATATGTGTACCGTTTTAGCTAGCTTTCTGACATACTGTTGGTTGTTTACCTCAGTGGTCCACAACCACCGGGCCGCGGCCCGGTACTGGTCCGTGGATCGATTGGTATCAGGCCGCACAAGAAATAAAAAATTGTTTTTCCTTTTTTTAATTAAATCAACATAAAAAACACAAGATACACTTACAAGTAGTGCACCAACCCAAAACAACTCTCTCCCCCTTTTGTTCTGGGCATTAAACATGAAGACTCTTCCTTCACTGTTCCGAGTGGCCATGAGAGTCTTGGCAGTGCCTGCCTCCAGTGCTCCAGTGGAGCGAGTTTTCAGCCATGGTGGCATCATACTACGCCCCCATCGTGCACAAATGACTGACAGACTCTTGGCTAATTTGGTCTTTTGCAAATGCAATGCAGCATAGGGCCCTGACATATAAAAAGTACAACTTTTTTGTTGTGTTCACGTATATGTCATGTTTTTTCAATGTTAACACTTTTGTACAAATAAGTACATTTGCACTTTATTTTTCAATGTGTTTTGTTCTGTAAAGGAATGAGTTAATGTTTAAAATGACTGGTTAATAGTGCTATTATAAAGTGCAATGTCAGCACAATTTTCTTTCCTGCAATTTAAAATGCACTTGTTTTAATAAATAAATACAGCCCTAACCCTAACCCTAACCCTCTAACCCTAACCCTAACCCTAACCCTAACCCCTAACCCTAACCCTAACCCTAACCCCTAACCCTAACCCCTAACCCTAACCCTAACCCCTAACCCTAACCCTAACCCTAACCCTAACCCCTAACCCTAACCCTAACCCTAACCCTAATATATTAACACAATCTGTGTTAATATATTAGTCTGTGGTTAAAAGGACTTGAAAGGACTCGAAACTCAAAATGCAGGGCTTAGGACTTGACTTGAGACTTTCCAGTCTTGACTTTGGACTTGACTCGGGGCTTGCCTGTCTTGACTCGGGACTTGACTCGGACTTGAGGGCAAAGACTTGAGACTTACTTGTGACTTGCAAAACAATGACTTGGTCCCACCTCTGGTAAATGGTAAATAAAAACAGAATACGACAAATCCTTTTCAACTTATATTCAATTGACTGCAAATATTAGCTCATTCGGAATGTGATGCCTGCAACGTGTTTCAAAAAAGCTGGCACGGGTGGCAAAAAAGACTGAGAAGGTTGAGGAATGCTCGTCAAAGACTTATTTGGAACATCCCACAGGTGAACAGGCTAATTGGGAACGGGTGGGTGCCATGATTGGGTATAAAAGCAGCTTCCATGAAAGGACGGGGCGAGGGTCACCACCTTGTCAACAAATGCGTGACAACAACATTTCTCAACCAGCTATTGCAAGGAATTTAAGGAATTTCACCATCTACGCTCCGTAATATCATCAAAAGGTTCGGAGAATCTGGATAAATCACCGCACGTAGGCGGCAAGGCCGAAAAACCAACATTGAATCAGGCAGTACGGCATCAAAAAGTGACATCGGTGTGTAAAGGATATCACCACATGGGCTCAGGAACACTTCAGAAAACCACTGTCAGCAACTACAGTTGGTCGCTACATCTGTAAGTGCAAGTTAAAACTGTCCTATGCAAAGCCAAAGCCATTTATCAACAACACCCAGAAACGCCGCCGGCTTCGCTGGGCCCGAGCTCATCTAAAATGGACTGATGCAAAGTGGAAAAGTGTTCTGCGGTCTGGCGAGTACACATTTCAAATTGTTTTTTGGAAACTGCGGCCCAAAGAGGAAAAGAACCATCCGGACTGTTCTAGGGTCAAAGTGTAAAAGGCAGCATGTGGGTGTATTATGGTTAACTTACACATCTGTGAAGGCACCATTAATGCTGAAAGGTACATACAGCTTTTGGAGCAACATATGTTGCCATCAAAGCGACGTTCATCGTCATCGTCATCGTCATTTACAGAAATATTCTGAAAATGTTTATTTACATACCTTAATTGTTTTCCAAATGAAACAATGTAGTGCGCTTTGTAGTCTGGAAAATACGGTAATTCTCCACCAAACAAGAAAACATGTTATTTTGTAGACTAACAGATACTACATTGTTTTATTTGGAAAACAATGAAGGTATGTAAATAAACATTTACAGAATATTTCTGTGTAAATAAATTAATAATAAATACGTTATATTTCTGTGTACATGACTCATTTAACAACATATATATATGCGGTTTATGGTCCGATGCGGCTAATATATGGACATTTTTTAAAAATCTTGTAAAATTTAGTGAGTGCGGCTTATATACCGGTGCGCTTTGTAGTCTGGAAAATACAGTAATCCTCCACCAAACAAGAAAACATGTTATTTTGTAGACTAACAGATACTACTTTGTTTCATTTGGAAAACAATTAAGGTATGTAAATAAACATTTACAGAATATTTCTGTGTAAATAACTCATTTTACAACGTATATATCTGCGACTTATGGTCTGATGTGGCTAATATATGGGAAGAAAAAAAAAACATTGTAAAATTTAGTGAGTGCGGTTTATATACCGGTGTGCTTTGTCGTCTGGAAAATACGGTAATCCTCCACCAAATGGGAAAACATGTTATTTTGTAGACTAACAGATACTACATTGTTTCATTTGGAAAACAATGAAGGTATGTAAATAAACATTTACAGAATATTTCTGTATAAATAACTCATTTCACAACGTATATATATATGCGACTTATGGTCTGATGTGGCTAATATATGGAAAGAAAGAAAGAAAAAGTAATTTAGTGAGTGCGGTTTATATAGTATAGTTATATAGTATAGTTTATATAGTCTGGAAAATACGGTAATCCTCCACCAAATGGGGAAACATGTTATTTTGTAGACTAACAGATACTACATTGTTTCATTTGGAAACAATTAAGGTATGTAAATAAACATTTACAGAATATTTATGTGTAAATAACTCATTTTACAACGTATATATCTGCGACTTATGGTCCGGTGTGGCTAATATATGGAAAGAAAAAAAAAAGTAATTTAGTGAGTGCGGTTTATATACCGGTGCGCTTTGTCGTCTGGAAAATACGGTAGTCCTCCACCAAATGGGGAAACATGTTATTTTGTAGGCTAACAGATACTACATTGTTTCATTTGGAAAACAATGAAGGTATGTAAATAAACATTTACATAATATTTCTGTCTAAATAACTCATTTCACAACGTATATATCTGCGACTTATAGTCAGGTGTGGCTTATACATGGAAAAACATGTGTTTTGTATTTATTGAGTGGGTGTGGCTTATATACCGGTGGCTCCATAGTCCAGAAAGTACAGTAGTAGTATTAGATTAGTACTTTGCTTCAGAGACGAGACAGCAGGATGTTTTTGCAAACTATTATCAGTAGATCCAACATTTACCCTTTTGTAGATGATGCTCGTCTGAGTAGAAGGTGACCTCTGACCTTGAGGACATAGAACTATATTGATCGTCTGAGGTATGATGGGAGGAAGTCATGTGAGGTATGATGGGATGAAGTCATGAAAGGGAAAAGCCAGCCTGTGAGCGATCCAGCTCCAGCCTCCATATGGACATTAGCATCAAGGTAATGTTGTTCATGATGATTTGTGAGGGAAGAAGCCTTCCTCCAAAAAGGTAATGACGCCATTCCACTAATGTTGATGAGTGTTTTACGACAGGTGCGTGTGGGCCAGGTGGACACTGAGTCAGAGTCATCTTATGTTTGCAGAGCGATAGTGCTCAGGCAAAAGGTCGAGTGAAGACGTAGATTCGTTACGTCTTCTGTGATGGCTCCAAATTCCGTGAAGGTACGACCCCCCGTGGAGAGATTACCTTCCAGTACTTTCCACCTGGACGTTAGAAGGTGTGGAACAATAAGCAGCCAAGAAGGCAAACTCTGACCTGTACTTTTTATTTTTACTAGGATTTCCATCCACTTGTTGTGTATTGTCCTGGAAAATACAACTGTGCTTGAACGCACCAACTGGTCATACCTGGAGACGTCATCGGTGACGTAAATAATGTTCATCATGGACATGATGTCGCAACAGTAAGTCATGTGACAACACTCAGAAACCACATTCTGTGGAAATGCTTGTATCGCACTTGATATCAAACACAAGTCAACACTCCGCAGGACTGCTTGTATCTCACATAATATCACACTCAAGTGAACACTCAGCATGACTGCTTGTATCGCACATGATATCACACACAAGTAAACACGCTGCAGGACTGTTTGCATCGCACATGATATCACACACAAGTGAACACTCTGCAGGGCTGCTTGTATCACACATGATATCACACAGAAGTAAACACGCTGCAGGACTGTTTGTATCGCACATGATATCACACACAAGTAAACACGCTGAAGGGCTGCTTGTATTGCACATGATATCACACACAAGTGAACACTCTGCATGACTGCTTGTATCACACATGATATCACACACAAGTAAACACTCTGCAGGACTGCTTGTATTGCACATGATATCACACACAAGTAAACACTCTGAAGGGCTGCTTGTATCGCACATGATATCACACACAAGTAAACACTCTGTAGGACTGTTTATATCGCACATGAGATCACATACAAGTAAACACTCTGCAGGGCTGCTTGTATCGCACATGATATCACACACAAGTAAACACGGTGCAGGACTGTTTGTATCGCAAATGATATCACACACAAGTAAACACGCTGCAGGACTGCTTGTATCTCACATAATATCACACTCAAGTGAATACGCTGCAGGACTGTTTGCATCGCACATGATATCACACACAAGTGAACACTCTGCATGACTGCTTGTATCACACATGATATCACACACAAGTAAACACGTTGCCAGACTGCTCGTATTGCACATGATATCCCACACAAGTAAACACGCTGCAGGACTGTTTGTATCGCACATGATATCACACAAAAGTAAAAACTCTGCAGAACTGCTTGTATTGCACATGATATCACACACAAGTAAACACTCTGAAGGGCTGCTTGTATCGCACATGATATCACACACAAGTAAACACGCTGCAGGACTGTTTATATCGCACATGAGATCACACACAAGTAAACACTCTGCAGGGCTGCTTGTATCGCACATGATGTCACACACAAGTAAAAACTCTGCAGAACTGCTTGTATTGCACATGATATCACACACACGTAAACACTCTGCATGACTGTTTGTATCGCACATGATATCAAACACAAGTGAACACTCTGCATGACTGCTTGTATCACACATGATATCACACACAAGTAAACACGTTGCCAGACTGCTCGTATTGCACATGATATCCCACACAAGTAAACACGCTGCAGGGCTGCTTGTATCACACATGATATCACACACAAGTAAACAATCTGCAGGACTGTTTGTATCGCACATGACATCACACACAAGTAAACACTCTGCAGGACTGCTTGTATGCTGTGTTGTAGAATATAGTTTGACAGATGACCAAGTGTCAAAGGTCAAATCAACATCAGAAGCCAACATTGATTAAACGTCGTCAGACAGCATGTTGTTGTTTCAACCTTGTATTTGTGTTGTAGAATATTGGTTGGAAAATGACCAAAATTCAATGATGAAATCAATGCCATGACATGATATTGAATAAAGGTGTTGTTTCAACGTTACGTTTGAGTTGCTCAGCGTCAGGACCGAAATCAACACGTGATCAACGTTGTTTCAATGTCGTGTGTCTGCTGGTCTGCGCTCGCACTTTTTAAACTCGATTGAGGACTTTAACACGCCAACTGCAGCGTTTGGTTCCAAGACCGTGGTCTTAAAGGGGAACATTATCACCAGACCTGTGTAAGCGTCAATACAGGTAAAAGCCAGTAAATTAGAATATTTTGAAAAACTTGATTTATTTCAGTAATTGCATTCAAAAGGTGTAACTTGTACATTATATTTATTCATTGCACACAGACTGATGCATTCAAATGTTTATTTCATTTAATTTTGATGATTTGAAGTGGCAACAAATGAAAATCCAAAATTCCGTGTGTCACAAAATTAGAATATTACTTAAGGCTAATACAAAAAAGGGATTTTTAGACATGTTGGCCAACTGAAAAGTATGAAAATGAAAAATATGAGCATGTACAATACTCAATACTTGGTTGGAGCTCCTTTTGCCTCAATTACTGCGTTAATGCGGCGTGGCATGGAGTCGATGAGTTTCTGGCACTGCTCAGGTGTTATGAGAGCCCAGGTTGCTCTGATAGTGGCCTTCAACTCTTCTGCGTATTTGGGTCTGGCATTCTGCATCTTCCTTTTCACAATACCCCACAGATTTTCTATGGGGCTAAGGTCAGGGGAGTTGGCGGGCCAATTTAGAACAGAAATACCATGGTCCGTAAACCAGGCACGGGTAGATTTTGCGCTGTGTGCAGGCGCCAAGTCCTGTTGGAACTTGAAATCTCCATCTCCATAGAGCAGGTCAGCAGCAGGAAGCATGAAGTGCTCTAAAACTTGCTGGTAGACGGCTGCGTTGACCCTGGATCTCAGGAAACAGAGTGGACCGACACCAGCAGATGACATGGCACCCCAAACCATCACCCAACCATGCAAATTTTGCATTTCCTTTGGAAATCGAGGTCCCAGAGTCTGGAGGAAGACAGGAGAGGCACAGGATCCACGTTGCCTGAAGTCTAGTGTAAAGTTTCCACCATCAGTGATGGTTTTGGGTGCCATGTCATCTGCTGGTGTCGGTCCACTCTGTTTCCTGAGATCCAGGGTCAACGCAGCCGTCTACCAGCAAGTTTTAGAGCACTTCATGCTTCCTGCTGCTGACCTGCTCTATGGAGATGGAGATTTCAAGTTCCAACAGGACTTGGCGCCTGCACACAGCGCAAAATCTACCCGTGCCTGGTTTACGGACCATGGTATTTCTGTTCTAAATTGGCCCGCCAACTCCCCTGACCTTAGCCCCATAGAAAATTTGTGGGGTATTGTGAAAAGGAAGATGCAGAATGCCAGACCCAAAAACGCAGAAGAGTTGAAGGCCACTATCAGAGCAACCTGGGCTCTCATAACACCTGAGCAGTGCCAGAAACTCATCGACTCCATGCCACGCCGCATTAACGCAGTAATTGAGGCAAAAGGAGCTCCAACCAAGTATTGAGTATTGTACATGCTCATATTTTTCATTTTCATACTTTTCAGTTGGCCAACATTTCTAAAAATCCCTTTTTTGTATTAGCCTTAAGTAATATTCTAATTTTGTGACACACGGAATTTTGGATTTTCATTTGTTGCCACTTTAAATCATCAAAATTAAATGAAATAAACATTTGAATGCATCAGTCTGTGTGCAATGAATAAATATAATGTACAAGTTACACCTTTTGAATGCAATTACTGAAATAAATCAAGTTTTTCAAAATATTCTAATTTACTGGCTTTTACCTGTAGTAGTACAGTTGTTATTAGTGAGAATATACTTATTTTACGCTATTTTTGGGTTCATTGAGGTTAGCTAATTTGACTTGTTTTGGAAAGTCTTGATAAGCCAAATTGTCTTGTTCTATTGGCAGATAATTTTGCTTAGTTCACGTAAAATACCCCTATTTTTTATTTTTTTTTCTTGTTTTTGAACACTGACTTTTTGCAGTGCATTTAATTCAAGATAGAAATGGTGGAGGAGTTCAAGTACCTCGGAGTCTTGTTCACGAGTGAGGGAAGAGTGGATCGTGAGATCGACAGGCGGATCGGTGCGGCGTCTTCAGTAATGCGGACGCTGTATCGATCCGTTGTGGTGAAGAAGGAGCTGAGCCGGAAGGCAAAGCTCTCAATTTACCGGTCGATCTACGTTCCCATCCTCACCTATGGTCATGAGCTTTGGGTTATGACCGAAAGGACAAGATCACGGGTACAAGCGGCCGAAATGAGTTTCCTCCGCCGGGTGGCGGGGCTCTCCCTTAGAGATAGGGTGAGAAGCTCTGTCATCCGGGGGGAGCTCAAAGTAAAGCCGCTGCTCCTCCGCATCGAGAGGAGCCAGATGAGGTGGTTCGGTCATCTGGTCAGGATGCCACCTGAGCGCCTCCCTAAGGAGGTGTTTAGGGCATGTCCGACCGGTAGGAGGCCACGGGGAAGACCCAGGACACGTTGGGAAGACTATGTCTCCCGGCTGGCCTGGGAACGCCTCGGGATTCCCCGGGGAGGAGCTGGACGAAGTGGCTGGGGAGAGGGAAGTCTGGGCTTCCCTGCTTAGGCTGCTGCCCCCGCGACCCGACCTCGGATAAGCGGAAGAAGATGGATGGAAATGGTAGCAAAGTGCAAAGGTGGCGTCCGCTCATTCAAATATTCAATGAATATTTCACTGTTTTCTTCAATTTCCTAAAAATGAGCTCTGTTAACATTTTCCAGTGTCTTGAACAGTTTTTTTTTAGATTTGACAAAATGGGACACATTTCTTAGGTTGGCGTAGGATTTCAAAGAAAACCGAGGTACTGCCGTAAGCCATCCTTTCTGATATGCCAGCTAGGAGAAAATAGCAGCATCGATCGGGGCGGCTGAGCTGGTCATGTTCAACTTGTGGAAATTGGCTCGTCCTTTTCCCTCCCAATGGCAGACCGGCGACGTGATTGATGGCAAGTCTCCTCTGGTGCACTCGCCGCTGCCCGTGCACTCTCACGCCGCTTCACTTTTCACAGCTAATTGGCCGACGCCTGCAAATTCCCCCGGCCGGGTGTGTATGCGGCCCGTCTCCGAGCAAAGCGCCCACGCAGACCTGTGCGAGCGCTCGTGATTAAGCACCGCTCACACGCCTGCCAACATGTCAGCCACAGCGGGGGGTCCTGTTAACTAAGTGGGAAATAAGGTGGGCAGCACCGGCTCCAAATATCCCTGCGCCTCTAGAATCACTCCACAACAGAGCTGGAAAACCACGGCACAACCCGAACCAAAGCTGTGTCATATCACCGAGGACTCTGATCCGGTTTTGTGTCTTTCTCCGGTCTTCAAGGAAGGTGACTTAGAAAAAGTAACCTGTGACATGTGTGTAAGGCGGACTAACCGACACCATCTGGATGAAATGCCTCACTTAAAGACACATCAGCGGTCTCCTCTTTGCCCACGTTTCAACTGACAACCTCAGGATCATGAATCTATTCGAGACCGGTGGGGGTTGCTTCAGAACAAGACAGTGTGGTCACATGACGCACTCATCCACACACCTCAAAGGCGGAATGACTCCTCTTGCAAAGCATCTGCTTGGACGGATTCCAGTAGTTCAGGAGTTCTGATGAAGGCAAAGGTTCAGAAGTCGAGACATTACAGATCAGCCCAATTTCTGACCGCAAAAAAAGCTAAATCCCCAAATATTACGCTCACAAACCGAAGAATCTTGTTCGTGGTGAAGGTCATGATCTTGCACTATTAAGGACTCGGTGGTCACTAGATGGATGCCACACTTTGAGAAATGCCTAAGCCCGCGTTCCCAATCAGGCCATGAACAGGTTTTATCCGATGAGTTTGCCAAGTATCAAAATTAAGCTGATTTGTTTTGAACGAAAGAAACTGCTGTTCTAAATGTGTCCACAGGATGTCGCAAAAGCAATTATTTGCATCCCCTTCAGAGGGGGCGGAGCTATGTGCCGTGTTAAGATAGAGGCAACACTTGGGTGTTTAGACACGACGTGTGGTCACATGTGACGCACTCATCCACACACCTCAAAGGCGGAATGACTCCGCTTGCAAAGCATCTGCTTGGACGGATTCCAGTAGTTCAGTAGTTCCGATCAAGGCAAAGGTTCAGAAGTCGAGGCATTACTGATTAGCCCAATTTCTGACCGCTTAATAGCTAAATCCCCAAATATTACGCTCACAAACAGAAGAATCTTGTTCGTGGTGAAGGTCATGATCTTCCACTATTAAGGACTCGGTGGTCACTAGATGGAGTCCGCATGCCACACTTTGAGAAAAGCCTACAGCCCGGGTTCCCAATCAGGTCATGAACAGGTTTTATCCGATGAGTTTGCCAAGTATCAAAATTAAGCTGATTTGTTTTGAACGAAAGAAACTGCTGTTCTAAATGTGTCCACCGGATGTCGCAAAAGCAATTATTTGTATCCCCTTCAGAGGGGGCGGAGCTATGTGCCGTGTTAAGATAGTGGCAACACTTGGGTGTTTAGACACGACGTGTGGTCACATGTGACGCACTCATCTACACACTTCAAAATCGGAATGACTCCGCTTGCAAAGCATCTGCTTGGACGGATTCCAGTAGTTCAGTAGTTCCGATCAAGGCAAAGGTTCAGAAGTCGAGGCATTACAGATCAGCCCAATTTCTGACCGCAAAAAAAGCTAAATCCCCAAATATTACGCTCACAAACATAAGAATCTTGTTCGTGGTGAAGGTCATGATCTTCCACTATTAAGGACTCGGTGGTCACTAGATGGATGCCACACTTTGAGAAATGCCTACAGCTCGCGTTCCCAATCAGGCCATGAGCAGGTTTTATCCGATGAGTTTGCAAGTATCAAAATTAAGCTGATTTCTTTGAACGAAAGAGACTGCTGTTCTAAATGTGTCCACCGGATGTCGCAGAATGACTCTGCTTGCAAAGCATCTGCTTGGACGGATTCCAGTAGTTCAGTAGTTCCGATGAAGGCAAAGGTTCAGAAGTCGAGGCATTACCGATCAGCCCAATTTCTGACCGCTTAAAAGTTAAATCCCCAAATATTACGCTCACAAACAGAAGAATCTTGTTCGGGGTTAGGGTCATGATCTTCCACTATTAAGGACTCGGTGGTCACAAGATGGATGTCACACTTTGAGAAAAGCCTACAGCCCGCGTTCCCAATCAGGCCATGAACAGGTTTTATCCGATGAGTTTGCCAAGTATCAAAATTAAGCTGATTTTTTTGAACGAAAGATTGCTGTTCTAAATGTGTCCACTGGATGTCACAGAATGACTCTGCTTGCAAAGCATCTGCTGTGTCCACAGGATGTCGCAAAAGCAATTATTTGTATCCCCTTCAGAGGGGGCGGAGCTATGTGCCGTGTTAAGATAGAGGCAACACTTGGGTGTTTAGACACGACGTGTGGTCACATGTGACGCACTCATCCACACACCTCAAAGGCGGAATGACTCCGCTTGCAAAGCATCTGCTTGGACGGATTCCAGTAGTTCAGTAGTTCCGATGAAGGCAAAGGTTCAGAAGTCGAGGCATTACCGATCAGCCCAATTTCTGACCGCTTAAAAGCTAAATCCCCAAATATTACGCTCACAAACAGAAGAATCTTGTTCGTGGTGAAGGTCATGATCTTCCACTATTAAGGACTCGGTGGTCACTAGATGGATGCCACACTTTGAGAAATGCCTACAGCCCGGGTTCCCAATCAGGCCATGAACAGGTTTTATCCGATGAGTTTGCCAAGTATCAAAATTAAGCTGATTTGTTTTGAACGAAAGAAACTGCTGTTCTAAATGTGTCCACAGGATGTCGCAAAAGCAATTATTTGTATCCCCTTCAGAGGGGGCGGAGCTATGTGCCGTGTTAAGATAGAGGCAACACTTGGGTGTTTAGACACGACGTGTGGTCACATGTGACGCACTCATCCACACACCTCAAAGGAAGAATGACTCCGCTTGCAAAGCAACTGCTTGGACGGATTCCAGTAGTTCAGTAGTTCCGATCAAGGCAAAGGTTCAGAAGTCGAGGCATTACTGATCAGCCCAATTTCTAAACGCAAAAAAGCTCCAGTAAATCCCCAAATATTACCCTCACAAACCGAAGAATCTTGTTCGTGGTGAAGGTCATGATCTTCCACTATTAAGGACTCGGTGGTCACTAGATGGAGTCCGCATGCCACACTTTGAGAAAAGCCTTCAGCCCGGGTTCCCAATCAGGCCATGAACAGGTTTTATCCGATGAGTTTGCCAAGTATCAAAATTAAGCTGATTTGTTTTGAACGAAAGAAACTGCTGTTCTAAATGTCGCAAAAGCAATTATTTGTATCCCCTTCAGAGGGGGCGGAGCTATGTGCCGTGTTAAGATAGAGGCAACACTTGGGTGTTTAGACACGACGTGTGGTCACATGTGACACACTCATGCACACACCTCAAAGGCGGAATGACTCCGCTTGCAAAGCATCTGCTTGGACGGATTCCAGTAGTTCAGTAGTTCCGATCAAGGCAAAGGTTCAGAAGTCGAGGCATTACTGATCAACCCAATTTCTGACCGCAAAAAAAGCTAAATCCCCAAATATTACGCTCACAAACAGAAGAATCTTGTTCGTGGTGAAAGTCATGATCTTCCACTATTAAGGACTCGGTGGTCACTAGATGGAGTCCGCATGCCACACTTTGAGAAAAGCCTACAGTCTGCGTTCCCAATCAGGCCATGAACAGGTTTTATCCGATGAGTTTGTAAGTATCAAAATTAAGCTGATTTTTTTGAACGAAAGAGACTGCTGTTCTAAATGTGTCCACCGGATGTCACAAAAGCAATTATTGTGTCCCCTTCAGAGGGGGCGGAGCTATGTGCCGTGTTAAGATAGAGGCAACACTTGGGTGTTTAGACACGACGTGTGGTCACATGTGACGCACTCATCTACACACCTCAAAGGCAGAATGACTCCGCTTGCAAAGCATCTGCTTGGACGGATTCCAGTAGTTCAGTAGTTCCGATCAAGGCAAAGGTTCAGAAGTCGAGGCATTACTGATCAGCCCAATTTCTAAACGCAAAAAAGCTAAATCCCCAAATAATACGTTCACAAACTGAAGAATCTTGTTCGTGGTGAAGGTCATGATCTTTCACTATTAAGGACTCGGTGGTCACTAGATGGAGTTCACATGCCACACTTTGAGAAAAGCCTACAGCCCGTGTTCCCAATCAGGCCATGAACAGGTTTTATCCGATGAGTTTGCCAAGTATCAAAATTAAGCTGATTTGTTTTGAACGAAAGAAACTGCTGTTCTAAATGTGTCCACCGGATGTCGCAAAAGCAATTATTTGTATCCCGTTCAGAGGGGGCGGAGCTATGTGCCGTGTTAAGATAGAGGCAACACTTGGGTGTTTAGACACGACGTGTGGTCACATGTGACGCACTCATCCACACACCTCAAAGGCGGAATGACTCCGCTTGCAAAGCATCTGCTTGGACGGATTCCAGTAGTTCAGTAGTTCCGATCAAGGCAAAGGTTCAGAAGTCGAGGCATTACTGATTAGCCCAATTTCTGACCGCTTAATAGCTAAATCCCCAAATATTACGCTCACAAACAGAAGAATCTTGTTCGTGGTGAAGGTCATGATCTTCCACTATTAAGGACTCGGTGGTCACTAGATGGAGTCCGCATGCCACACTTTGAGAAAAGCCTACAGCCCGGGTTCCCAATCAGGTCATGAACAGGTTTTATCCGATGAGTTTGCCAAGTATCAAAATTAAGCTGATTTGTTTTGAACGAAAGAAACTGCTGTTCTAAATGTGTCCACCGGATGTCGCAAAAGCAATTATTTGTATCCCCTTCAGAGGGGGCGGAGCTATGTGCCGTGTTAAGATAGTGGCAACACTTGGGTGTTTAGACACGACGTGTGGTCACATGTGACGCACTCATCTACACACTTCAAAATCGGAATGACTCCGCTTGCAAAGCATCTGCTTGGACGGATTCCAGTAGTTCAGTAGTTCCGATCAAGGCAAAGGTTCAGAAGTCGAGGCATTACAGATCAGCCCAATTTCTGACCGCAAAAAAAGCTAAATCCCCAAATATTACGCTCACAAACATAAGAATCTTGTTCGTGGTGAAGGTCATGATCTTCCACTATTAAGGACTCGGTGGTCACTAGATGGATGCCACACTTTGAGAAATGCCTACAGCTCGCGTTCCCAATCAGGCCATGAGCAGGTTTTATCCGATGAGTTTGCAAGTATCAAAATTAAGCTGATTTCTTTGAACGAAAGAGACTGCTGTTCTAAATGTGTCCACAGGATGTCACAGAATGACTCTGCTTGCAAAGCATCTGCTTGGACGGATTCCAGTAGTTCAGTAGTTCCGATGAAGGCAAAGGTTCAGAAGTCGAGGCATTACCGATCAGCCCAATTTCTGACCGCTTAAAAGTTAAATCCCCAAATATTACGCTCACAAACAGAAGAATCTTGTTCGGGGTTAGGGTCATGATCTTCCACTATTAAGGACTCGGTGGTCACAAGATGGATGTCACACTTTGAGAAAAGCCTACAGCCCGCGTTCCCAATCAGGCCATGAACAGGTTTTATCCGATGAGTTTGCCAAGTATCAAAATTAAGCTGATTTTTTTGAACGAAAGATTGCTGTTCTAAATGTGTCCACTGGATGTCACAGAATGACTCTGCTTGCAAAGCATCTGCTGTGTCCACAGGATGTCGCAAAAGCAATTATTTGTATCCCCTTCAGAGGGGGCGGAGCTATGTGCCGTGTTAAGATAGAGGCAACACTTGGGTGTTTAGACACGACGTGTGGTCACATGTGACGCACTCATCCACACACCTCAAAGGCGGAATGACTCCGCTTGCAAAGCATCTGCTTGGACGGATTCCAGTAGTTCAGTAGTTCCGATGAAGGCAAAGGTTCAGAAGTCGAGGCATTACCGATCAGCCCAATTTCTGACCGCTTAAAAGCTAAATCCCCAAATATTACGCTCACAAACAGAAGAATCTTGTTCGTGGTGAAGGTCATGATCTTCCACTATTAAGGACTCGGTGGTCACTAGATGGATGCCACACTTTGAGAAATGCCTACAGCCCGGGTTCCCAATCAGGCCATGAACAGGTTTTATCCGATGAGTTTGCCAAGTATCAAAATTAAGCTGATTTGTTTTGAACGAAAGAAACTGCTGTTCTAAATGTGTCCACAGGATGTCGCAAAAGCAATTATTTGTATCCCCTTCAGAGGGGGCGGAGCTATGTGCCGTGTTAAGATAGAGGCAACACTTGGGTGTTTAGACACGACGTGTGGTCACATGTGACGCACTCATCCACACACCTCAAAGGAAGAATGACTCCGCTTGCAAAGCAACTGCTTGGACGGATTCCAGTAGTTCAGTAGTTCCGATCAAGGCAAAGGTTCAGAAGTCGAGGCATTACTGATCAGCCCAATTTCTAAACGCAAAAAACCTCCAGTAAATCCCCAAATATTACCCTCACAAACCGAAGAATCTTGTTCGTGGTGAAGGTCATGATCTTCCACTATTAAGGACTCGGTGGTCACTAGATGGAGTCCGCATGCCACACTTTGAGAAAAGCCTTCAGCCCGGGTTCCCAATCAGGCCATGAACAGGTTTTATCCGATGAGTTTGCCAAGTATCAAAATTAAGCTGATTTGTTTTGAACGAAAGAAACTGCTGTTCTAAATGTCGCAAAAGCAATTATTTGTATCCCCTTCAGAGGGGGCGGAGCTATGTGCCGTGTTAAGATAGAGGCAACACTTGGGTGTTTAGACACGACGTGTGGTCACATGTGACACACTCATGCACACACCTCAAAGGCGGAATGACTCCGCTTGCAAAGCATCTGCTTGGACGGATTCCAGTAGTTCAGTAGTTCCGATCAAGGCAAAGGTTCAGAAGTCGAGGCATTACTGATCAACCCAATTTCTGACCGCAAAAAAAGCTAAATCCCCAAATATTACGCTCACAAACAGAAGAATCTTGTTCGTGGTGAAAGTCATGATCTTCCACTATTAAGGACTCGGTGGTCACTAGATGGAGTCCGCATGCCACACTTTGAGAAAAGCCTACAGTCTGCGTTCCCAATCAGGCCATGAACAGGTTTTATCCGATGAGTTTGTAAGTATCAAAATTAAGCTGATTTTTTTGAACGAAAGAGACTGCTGTTCTAAATGTGTCCACCGGATGTCACAAAAGCAATTATTGTGTCCCCTTCAGAGGGGGCGGAGCTATGTGCCGTGTTAAGATAGAGGCAACACTTGGGTGTTTAGACACGACGTGTGGTCACATGTGACGCACTCATCTACACACCTCAAAGGCAGAATGACTCCGCTTGCAAAGCATCTGCTTGGACGGATTCCAGTAGTTCAGTAGTTCCGATCAAGGCAAAGGTTCAGAAGTCGAGGCATTACTGATCAGCCCAATTTCTAAACGCAAAAAAGCTAAATCCCCAAATAATACGTTCACAAACTGAAGAATCTTGTTCGTGGTGAAGGTCATGATCTTTCACTATTAAGGACTCGGTGGTCACTAGATGGAGTTCACATGCCACACTTTGAGAAAAGCCTACAGCCCGTGTTCCCAATCAGGCCATGAACAGGTTTTATCCGATGAGTTTGCCAAGTATCAAAATTAAGCTGATTTGTTTTGAACGAAAGAAACTGCTGTTCTAAATGTGTCCACCGGATGTCGCAAAAGCAATTATTTGTATCCCGTTCAGAGGGGGCGGAGCTATGTGCCGTGTTAAGATAGAGGCAACACTTGGGTGTTTAGACACGACGTGTGGTCACATGTGACGCACTCATCCACACACCTCAAAGGCGGAATGACTCCGCTTGCAAAGCATCTGCTTGGACGGATTCCAGTAGTTCAGTAGTTCCGATCAAGGCAAAGGTTCAGAAGTCGAGGCATTACTGATCAGCCCAATTTCTAAACGCAAAAAAGCTACAGTAAATCCCCAAATATTACGCTCAAAAACCGAAGAATCTTGTTCGTGGTGAAGGTCATGATCTTCCACTATAAAGGACTCGGTGGTCACAAGATGGAGTCCGCATACCACACTTTGAGAAAAGCCTACAGCCCGCGTTCCCAATCAGGCAATGAACAGGTTTTATCCGATGAGTTTGCCAAGTATCAAAATTAAGCTGATTTGTTTTGAACGAAAGAAACTGCTGTTCTAAATGTGTCCACAGGATGTCGCAAAAGCAATTGTTTGCATCCTCTTCAGAGGGGGCGGAGCTATGTGCCGTGTTAAGATAGAGGCAACACTTGGGTGTTTAGACACGACGTGTGGTCACATGTGACGCACTCATCTACACACCTCAAAGGCAGAATGACTCCGCTTGCAAAGCATCTGCTTGGACGGATTCCAGTAGTTCCGATCAAGGCAAAGGTTCAGAAGTCGAGGCATTACCGATCAGCCCAATTTCTGACCGCTTAAAAGCTAAATCCCCAAATATTACGCTCACAAACAGAAGAACCTTGTTCGTGGTGAAGGTCATGATCTTCCACTACTAAGGACTCGGTGGTCACTAGATGGAGTCCGCATGCCACACTTTGAGAAATGCCTACAGCCCGGGTTCCCAATCAGGCCATGAACAGGTTTTATCCGATGAGTTTGCAAGTATCAAAATTGAGCTGATTTGTTTTGAACGAAAGAAACTGCTGTTCTAAATGTGTCCACAGGATGTCACAAAAGCAATTATTTGTATCCCCTTCAGAGGGGGCGGAGCTATGTGCCGTGTTAAGATAGAGGCAACACTTGGGTGTTTAGACACGACGTGTGGTCACATGTGACGCACTCATCTACACACCTCAAAGGCGGAATGACTCCGCTTGCAAAGCATCTGCTTGGACGGATTCCAGTAGTTCAGTAGTTCCGATCAAGGCAAAGGTTCAGAAGTCGAGACATTACCGATCAGCCCAATTTCTGACCGCAAAAAAGCTACAGTAAATCCCCAAATATTACGCTCACAAACCGAAGAATCTTATTCGTGGTGAAGGTCATGATCTTCCACTATAAAGGACTCGGTGGTCACTAGATGGAGTCCGCATGCCACACTTTGAGAAAAGCCTTCAGCCCGGGTTCCCAATCAGGCCATGAACAGGTTTTATCCGATGAGTTTGCCAAGTATCAAAATTAAGCTGATTTGTTTTGAACGAAAGAAACTGCTGTTCTAAATGTGTCCACAGGATGTCGCAAAAGCAATTATTTGTATCCCCTTCAGAGGGGGCGGAGCTATGTGCCGTGTTAAGATAGAGGCAACACTTGGGTGTTTAGACACGACGTGTGGTCACATGTGACGCACTCATCCACACACCTCAAAATCGGAATGACTCCGCTTGCAAAGCATCTGCTTGGACGGATTCCAGTAGTTCAGTAGTTCCGATCAAGGCAAAGGTTCAGAAGTCGAGGCATTACCGATCAGCCCAATTTTTGACCGCTTAAAAACGAAATCCCCAAATATTACGCTCATAAACAGAAAAATCTTGTTCGTGGTGAAGGTCATGATCTTCCACTATTAAGGACTCGGTGGTCACTAGATGGAGTCCGCATGCCACACTTTGAGAAAAGCCTTCAGCCCGGGTTCCCAATCAGGCCATGAACAGGTTTTATCCGATGAGTTTGCAAGTATCAAAATTAAGCTGATTTGTTTTGAACGAAAGAAACTGCTGTTCTAAATGTGTCCACAGGATGTCGCAAAAGCAATTATTTGTATCCCCTTCAGAGGGGGCGGAGCTATGTGCCGTGTTAAGATAGAGGCAACACTTGGGTGTTTAGACACGACGTGTGGTCACATGTGACGCACTCATCTACACACCTCAAAGGCGGAATGACTCCGCTTGCAAAGCATCTGCTTGGACGGATTCCAGTAGTTCAGTAGTTCCGATCAAGGCAAAGGTTCAGAAGTCGAGGCATTACCGATCAGCCCAATTTCTGACCGCTTAAAAGCTAAATCCCCAAATATTACGCTCACAAACAGAAGAATCTTGTTCGTGGTGAAGGTCATGATCTTCCACTATTAAGGACTCGGTGGTCACTAGATGGAGTCCGCATGCCACACTTTGAGAAAAGCCTACAGCCCGGGTTCCCAATCAGGCCATGAACAGGTTTTATCCGATGAGTTTGCCAAGTATCAAAATTAAGCTGATTTGTTTTGAATGAAAGAAACTGCTGTTCTAAATGTGTCCACCGGATGTCGCAAAAGCAATTATTTGTATCCCCTTCAGAGGGGGCGGAGCTATGTGCCGTGTTAAGATAGAGGCAACACTTGGGTGTTTAGACACGACGTGTGGTCACATGTGACGCACTCATCCACACACCTCAAAGGCGGAATGACTCCGCTTGCAAAGCATCTGCTTGGACGGATTCCAGTAGTTCAGTAGTTCCGATGAAGGCAAAGGTTCAGAAGTCGAGGCATTACTGATCAGCCCAATTTCTAAACGCAAAAAAGCTACAGTAAATCCCCAAATATTACGCTCACAAACCGAAGAATCTTATTCGTGGTGAAGGTCATGATCTTCCACTATAAAGGACTCGGTGGTCACTAGATGGAGTCCGCATGCCACACTTTGAGAAAAGCCTTCAGCCCGGGTTCCCAATCAGGCCATGAACAGGTTTTATACGATGAGTTTGCCAAGTATCAAAATTAAGCTGATTTGTTTTGAACGAAAGAAACTGCTGTTCTAAATGTGTCCACAGGATGTCGCAAAAGCAATTATTTGTATCCCCTTCAGAGGGGGCGGAGCTATGTGCCGTGTTAAGATAGAGGCAACACTTGGGTGTTTAGAGACGACGTGTGGTCACATGTGACGCACTCATCTACACACCTCTAAGGCGGAATGACTCCGCTTGCAAAGCATCTGCTTGGACGGATTCCAGTAGTTCAGTAGTTCCGATGAAGGCAAAGGTTCAGAAGTCGAGGCATTACCGATCAGCCCAATTTCTAAACGCAAAAAATCTACAGTAAATCCCCAAATATTACGCTCACAAACCGAAGAATCTTGTTCGTGGTGAAGGTCATGATCTTCCACTATTAAGGACTCGGTGGTCACTAGATGGATGCCACACTTTGAGAAATGCCTACAGCCCGCGTTCCCACTCAGGCCATGAACAGGTTTTATCCGATGAGTTTGCAAGTATCAAAGTTAAGCTGATTTTTTTGAACGAAAGATTGCTGTTCTAAATGTGTCCACCGGATGTCGCAGAATGACTCTGCTTGCAAAGCATCTGCTTGGACGGATTCCAGTAGTTCAGTAGTTCCGATCAAGGCAAAGGTTCAGAAGTCGAGGCATTACCGATCAGCCCAATTTCTGACCGCTTAAAAGCTAAATCCCCAAATATTACGCTCACAAACAGAAGAATCTTGTTCGGGGTTAGGGTCATGATCTTCCACTATTAAGGACTCGGTGGTCACAAGATGGATGTCACACTTTGAGAAAAGCCTACAGCCCGCGTTCCCAATCAGGCCATGACCAGGTTTTATCCGATGAGTTTGCAAGTATCAAAATTAAGCTGATTTCTTTGAACGAAAGAAACTGCTGTTCTAAATGTGTCCACCGGATGTCGCAGAATGACTCTGCTTGCAAAGCATCTGCTTGGACGGATTCCAGTAGTTCAGTAGTTTTTACTGACCAGCCCAATTTCTGACCACATAAAGGCTACTCTGAATACCGTAAAACGACGTATTGAGAGTTGTAAAAACGTTTTTTTTCTTCAGAATTTCAATGAATGACTCCCCAAAAATGGACAACACACTTCTTGTTCTTCCCCTGCTGGTTTGATTGCATTCCTTCCCTCAGCGGGTTCTGCTGGGGTTTTTCTTTTTTATCTGGACATAATTGCAAAGCGTGTCAGCGTCTCCAGGCTGTGTCATTAGGACTCGTCACTTCCTCGCCGGCAGCGCAGACTCGACGAAGCTTCAAAATGTGACATCCCGGGAAAATGTTCAGCGTTTCCGCGGAGGAGCAGGTGGAGATGACGTGTGCAGGAGCCTTTGAATGTCGCCTCTCATCTGGCTTGAAACAGGCTCCCCCGGGGACACACGGAGACCGCGGGCCTGCTTACTTAGGCGGGCTCGCTCCTTTCAAGCTGGAGTTAAGCACGTTTATCTTTGCTTTTAACGCGCGTTATTCTTACTCCCTTTTCCTCCCCATGCATAATTCATGGAGCTCTGTACAATTTGAAAAAAAACATACATAAAAAGTATTTTTTGCTCGCCAGCAGCTGATAAGTTGACAGTGACGACGCGTGCATTTGAGCTGACTCGAAAGGAAAAACTCCATTTGAAGTGCGTGAAGAAGATTCACTCCAAATGAATCTTCAATGTCAAGACGAGTACAATAAAATGTCAACTTATTTTTAGACACGTCAGTATTCTTAACGAGAGAAGGGAATAGAAATCCCCAAATATTATGCTCATAAACAGAAGAATGTCGTGGTGAAGGTCATGATCTTCCACTAGATGGAGTCCTCACATGCCTCACTTTGAGGAAAAAACCTACGGCCCGAGTTCCCAATCAGGCCATGAACAGGTTTTATCCGATGAGTTTGCAAAGTATAAAAATAAGTAAATTTTTGGAATGAAAGAAACTGCTGTTCTAAATGTGTCCACCGGATGTCGCAATAGCAATTATTTGGGGGCGGAGCTATGTGCCGTGTTAAGATAGAGGCAGCACTTGGGTGTTTAGACACGACGTGTGGTCACATGACGCACTTATCCACACACTTCAAAGGCAGAATGACTCCGCTTGCAAAGCATCTGCTTGGACGGATTCCAGTAGTTCAGTAGTTCCGATCAAGGCAAAGGTTCAGAAGTCGAGACATTACTAATTAGCCCAATTTCTAACCGCATAAAAGCTAAATCCCCAAATATAACGCTCACAAACCGAAGAATCTTTTTCGTGGCATCTGCTTAGACGGATTCCAGAAGTTCTGATGAAGGCAGAGGTTCAGAAGTCGAGACATTAAAGGGGAACATTATCACAATTTCAGAATGGTTAAAACCATTAAAAATCAGTTCCCAGTGGCTTATTAAATTTTTCGAAGTTTTTTTCAGAATTTTACCCATCACGCAATATCCCTAAAAAAAGCTTAAAAGTGCCTGATTTTAACCATCGTTTCTCAGCACCCGTCCATTTTCCTGTGACGTCACATAGTGAAGCCAACACAAACAAACATGGCGGAAAGAACAGCAAGCTATAGCGACATTAGCTCGGATTCAGACTCGGATTTCAGCGGCTTAAGCGATTCAACAGATTACGCATGTATTGAAACGGATGGTTGTAGTGTGGAGGCAGGTAGCGAAAACCAAATTGAAGAAGAAACTGAAGCTATTGAGCCATATCGGTTTGAACCGTATGCAAGCGAAAGCGACGAAAACGACGCGACAGCCAGCGACACGGGAGGAAGCGAGGAAAAATTTGGCGATCGCCTTCTAACCAACGATTGGTATGTGTTTGTTTGGCATTAAAGGAAACTAACAACTATGAACTAGGTTTACAGCATATGAAATACATTTGGCAACAACATGCACTTTGAGAGTGCAGACAGCCCAATTTTCATCAATTAATATATTCTGTAGACATACCCTCATCCGCGCTCTTTTCCTGAAAGCTGATCTGTCCAGTTTTGGAGTTGATGTCAGCAGGCCAGGGAAGCTAGGGTCGATAGGGGGTTTAGCTCGCTCGTCTGCGGGAACAAACTGCCGCCATCGCTTGCCGTGCTAGCGAGGTCCTTTGTCCCTGAATTGCTCACACACTCCGGCAGATTCAATGGGGGTCTGGCGGCAGATTTCTTTGACTTTATGGTTGGAAATGCATCTGCTTTGAGTGTCGCAGGATATCCACACATTCTTGCCATCTCTGTCGTAGCATAGCTTTGTGGGTAAAGTGTGCGGAACAAACGTCCAATTTCTTGCCACTTTGGCATCTTTGGGCCACTGGTGCAACTTGAATCCGTCCGTCCCTGTTGGTGTTGTTACACCCTCCGACAACACACCCACGAGGCATGATGTCTCCAAGGTACGGAAAACAGTCGAAAAAACGGAAAATAACAGAGCTGATTTGACTCTGTGTTTGAGAAAATGGCGGATTGCTTCCCGATGTGACGTCATCGCTCTGAGAGCGAATATTAGAAAGGCGTTTAATTCGCCAAAATTCACCCATTTAGAGTTCAGAAATCGGTTAAAAAAATATATGGTCTTTTTGTCTGCAACATCAAGGTATATATTGACGCTTACATAGGTCTGGTGATAATGTTCCCCTTTAACGATCAGCCCAATTTCTGTCGACATAAAAGCTACTATGAATACCGTTAAACGACGTATTGAGAGTTGTAAAAATGTTTTTTTTCTTCATAATTGAACGTTTATGCCGCTTAATAGTGATAGTTTACACAATGTGGATTGTTACGTTCATGCCTTGATTGTCAAAGATGTTGTTGTCACATTTTGACACAAATAAATACATTTAATTGTCTGTACATTTCCTGTTTACTTATGGCGGGGGCATAACCAATCTGGCGCCCTAGGCAAGATTTTAGGTGGCGCCCCCCCACATCGGCAGTGAAGTGTATATACTCACAAGAATCCGAATAGCTTTGTCTTTGACCTTTTTTTTTTACTTACAACTATACCTAATATATAAAGGGGTGGAAAAGTGACTATTACCTGCAGGGCAAACATTAGCTAACCAGAAGGCAATAACAATGTAAACAAAAAACACCTGCTTAAAAGATCTAATACAAATGTCCCTGAGGAATGTAAGGTGGGAGTACTGTAATTACCTAACGTTACATTATTATTTTCCATAACAATTTAGCCCCCTCCACAATATTAACCCGACGTTAAAACAGAACTAGCTATTTATTGATTAGAAATTGCCGAATCATGTAACATTAACTTAATGCTAAAAAGCTAGGTTACTATCACATTCTGTAACAGACAAATAATTTCATGTAGGCTAACGTTACCTACCTGCTACCTCTGTCTTTTCTCGTTTCTCCTCCTCTTCTTTTCTCTTTTTTCTTCCCTGGGCACCTGACAGTTTTGGCCGTTTTGACATCTTGTGTTGATTTTTTGATGTGGTGACGTCCAAAAAGAGTCATGATACGGGAAGGGAGGGGGCGCACCGTGCGGGGGGCGTAATGTTGTAACAAATAATATTTCTATTAAATAGGCTTTACTTTGCATTTTAATTAACGTGGGATTATTTTTTGTATTTAGAAATAATAGTACCAACTTTTTTTTTTTTTTTTTTCTCCAA
>NC_084561.2:45098823-45156323 GCF_033978685.3 Nerophis lumbriciformis | reverse complement strand
GAAGACTGGATCAAACAGAGGTGATATGGTCTGGTCTGGGTGCACCGGTCTTAAGTCTGGCAGCTGCATTGTGTACCGTCTGAAGTCTCCTTAGTGTAGACTTGTTGAAAAAAGTGAAAAGAGAATTGCAATGGTCAATACAAGATGATCGATCCGTTGTGGTGAAGAAGGAGCTGAGCCGGAAGGCAAAGCTCTCAATTTACCGGTCGATCTACGTTCCCATCCTCACCTATGGTCATGAGCTTTGGGTTATGACCGAAAGGACAAGATCACGGGTACAAGCGGCCCAAATGAGTTTCCTCCGCCGGGTGGCGGGGCTCTCCCTTAGAGATAGGGTGAGAAGCTCTGTCATCCGGGAGGAGCTCAAAGCAAAGCCGCTGCTCCTCCACATGGAGAGGAGCCAGATGAGGTGGTTCGGGCATCTGGTCAGGATGCCACCCGAACGCCTCCCTAGGGAGGTGTTTAGGGCACGTCCGACCGGTAGGAGGCCACGGGGAAGACCCAGGACACGTTGGGAAGACTATGTCTCCCGGCTGGCCTGGGAACGCCTCGGGATCCCCCGGGAGGAGCTGGACCAAATGGCGGGGGAGAGGGAAGTCTTGGCTTCTCTGCTTAGGCTGCTGCGGATAAGCGGAAGAAAATGGATGGATGGATGGAATACAAGATGAATTGATCATTTCCAGATCCAATTTTGACAGCAAATTTCTCACTCCAGAAATATTTCTGAGGTGATGAAAACAGTTTTTGTTCAGTTGACGACCGTGACCCTCCAAAGACATGGACTGATCCAACGCAAACCCCGAGGTTTCTGAGGCTGCTTCCAACAGATGCGCCAAGTTCTTGATCAATTTATGCTCAATTCTTTGGTTGCTTGGACTGGCAAATAAAAGATGATTCATGTAATAAAAGGACGGAATGTTATCAAGCAAGTACACAGCAACAAAACAAAACCAGCCAAATGAATGTAACAAAGCAGCAAATTTCAGGTTATAATCCATCCATCCATCCATGGGGCGGCATGGCGAAGTGGGTAGAGCAACCGTGCCAGAAACCTGAGGGTTGCAGGTTCGCTCCCCGCCTCTTACCATCCAAAAATCGCTGCCGTTGTGTCCTTGGGCGGGACACTTCACCCTTTGCCCCCGGTGCCACTCACACCGGTGAACTGAATGATGAATGATAGGTGGTGGTCGGAGGGACCGTTGGCGCAAATTGCAGCCACGCTTCCGTCAGTCTACCCCAGGGCAGCTGTGGCTATGAAAGTAGCTTACCACCACCAGGTGTGAATGATTGATGGGTTCTACATGTAAAGCCACTTTGGGTACTTAGAAAAGCGCTATATAAATCCCAGTTATTATTATTATTATCCATCTTCCTCCGCTGATCCGAGGTTGGGTCGCGGGGGAAGCAGCCTAAGCAGGGAGGCCCAGACTTTCCTCTCCCCAGCCACTTTGTCCAGCTCTTCCCGGGGGATCCCGAGGCGTTCCCAGGCCAGCCGGGAGACATAGTCTTCCCAACGTGTCCTGGGTCTTCCCCGTGGCCTCCTACCGGTCGGACGTGCCCTAAACACCTCCCTAGGGAGGCATTCGGGTGGCATCCTGACCAGATGCCCGAACCACCTCATCTGGCTCCTCTCCATGTGGAGGAGCAGCGGCTTTACTTTGAGCTCCTCCCGGATGGCAGAGCTTCTCACCCAATCTCTATGGGAGAGACCGGCCACCCGGCGGAGGAAACTCATGTACCCGTGATCTTGTCCATCCGGTCATAACCCAAAGCTCATGACCATAGGTGAGGATGGGAACGTAGATTGACCGGTAAATTGAGAGCTTTGCCTTCCGGCTCAGCTCCTTCTTCACCACAATGGATCGATACAGCGTCCGCATTACTGAAGACGCCGCACCGATCCGCCTGTCGATCTCACCATCCACTCTTCCCTCACTTGTGAACAAGACTCCCAGGTACTTGAACTCCTCCACTTGGGGCAAGATCTCCTCCCGAACCCCGGAGTTGGCATTCCACCCTTTTCCGGGCCAGAACCATGGACTCGGACTTGGAGGTGCTGATTGCTATCCCAGTCGCTTCACACTCGGCTGTGAACCGATCCAGTGAGAGCTGAAGATCCTGGCCAGATGAAGTCATCAGGACCACATCATGTTTAAAAAGCAGAGACCTAATCCTGCAGCCACCAAACCAGATCCCCTCAACGCCTTGACTGAGCCTAGAAATTCTGTCCATAAAAGTTCAGAACAGAACGGGTGACAAAGGGCAGCCTTGGCGGAGTCCAAACCAGCCAAATGAATGTAACAAAGCATCAAATATCAGGAATTAAATAAACACTCGATCTTGTCAGGAAAACAACTCCAACATTTACAAAACTGATGTCTGTGTTAAGCAGACTTCTCCTAAAAAGCACTAGCATCAAAAGGTAGCACACTTAGTCGTGATATTGATTCGCTCGGCTGCTCCTTTCTCCATTTACAAGTAATTACCAATGCAGACGCTCCAATTACCTGGCACCAACAAACATTTACTGCAGTCTGAAACTTGCACATTCATTATGCAGATGACAGATGTGGAAAAAAAACAAAAACCTTTTCAGTGACAACAATTATTTTCTACAGCCACGAAATTAGAGAGAAACGATGACAATGTAGGCCTTGTTTGGAGTCTATCATTTCTAACGATGTGCACGCCTGATTCTGACAACGTAAACACTGCACTCCACATGCCGGCTCATGCAAGTTCCGGAAACGTCAAAAAAAATCATAGTTCCTAAGTCAATGGTAGCGTCGTAGATAGCAGCACGGTTTATGGGACAGCGTCAAAGCAGGATCGAATACAAACTGGAATGTTACTAACAATTTAAAAACCCTTCCGGTGTTCTTAGGTGTTAGAATAATTATAAATAAGTTATCACACAACTCTTATGCTTAAAGGTCGTTGCTCTTGTCATGATCTATTGTGCTCAAGCTGTACTTTTCTTTTCATGCAGAAAGAGACTGCAAGCCTTGGGGAATCTCTATTGTGGCACCTGGCTGTGTCACGTAGAACCATGAAGCTATTGTGGCACCTGGCTGTGTCACGTAGAACCATGAAGCTATTGTGGCACCTGACTGTGTCACGTAGAACCATGAAGGCAACTGACTGTGTCACGTAGAACCATGAAGCTATTGTGGCACCTGACTGTGTCACGTAGAACCAAGAAGCTATTGTGGCACCTGGCTGTGTCACGTAGAACCATGAAGCTATTGTGTCACCTGACTGTGTCACGTAAAACCAAGAAGCTATTGTGGCACCTGGCTGTGTCACGTAGAACCAAGAAGCTATTTTGGCACCTGACTGTGTCACGTAGAACCATGAAGCTATTGTGGCACCTGACTGTGTCACGTAGAACCATGACGCTATTGTGGCACATGACTGTGTCACGTGGAACCATGACGCTATTGTGGCACCTGACTGTGTCACGTAAAACCATGAAGCTATTGTGGCACTTGACTGTGTCACGTAGAACCATGACGCTATTGTGGCACCTTAAAGTGTCACGTAGAACCATGACGCTATTGTGGCACCTGAAAGTGTCACGTAGAACCATGAAGCTATTGTGGCATTTGACTGTGTCACGTAGAACCATGAAGCTATTGTGGCACCTGACTGTGTCACATAGAAACATGAAGCTATTGTGGCACCTGACTGTGTCACGTAGAACCATGACACTATTGTGGCACCTGACTGTGTCACGTAGAACCATGACGCTATTGTGGCACCTGACTGTGTCACGTAGAACCATGACACTATTGTGGCACCTGACTGTGTCACGTAGAACCATGACGCTATTGTGGCACCTGACTGTGTCACGTAGAACCATGAAGCTATTGTGGCACCTGACTGTGTCACGTAGAACCATGAAGCTATTGTGGCACCTGGCTGTGTCACGTGGAACCATGAAGCTATTGTGGCACCTGGCTGTGTCACGTAGAACTGGCTGTGTCACGTAGAACCATGAAGCTATTGTGGCACCTGGCTGTGTCACGTAGAACCAAGAAGCTATTTTGGCACCTGACTGTGTCACGTAGAACCATGAAGCTATTGTGGCACCTGACTGTGTCACGTAGAACCATGACGCTATTGTGGCACCTGCCTGTGTCACGTAGAACCATGAAGCTACAGTGGCACCTGACTGTGTCACGTAGAACCATGACGCTATTGTGGCACCTGGCTGTGACACGTAGAACCATGACGCTATTGTGGCACCTGACTGTGTCTCGTAGAACCATGACGCTATTGTGGCACCTGACTGTGTCACGTAGAACCATGAAGGCAACTGACTGTGTCACGTAGAACCATGAAACTATTGTGGCACCTGACTGTGTCACGTAGAACCATGAAGCTATTGTGGCACCTGACTGTGTCACGTAGCACCATGAAGCTATTGTGGCACCTGACTGTGTCACATAGAACCATGAAGGCAACTGACTGTGTCACGTAGAACCATGAAGCTATTGTGGCACCTGCCTGTGTCACGTAGAACCATGAAGCTACAGTGGCACCTGACTGTGTCACGTAGAACCATGACGCTATTGTGGCACCTGACTGTGTCACGTAAAACCAAGAAGCTATTGTGGCACCTGACTGTGTCACGTAGAACCATGAAGGCAACTGAATGTGTCACGTAAAACCAAGAAGCTATTGTGGCACCTGACTGTGTCACGTAGAACCATGAAGCTATTGTGGCACCTGCCTGTGTCACGTAGAACCATGAAGCTACAGTGGCACCTGACTGTGTCACGTAGAACCATGACGCTATTGTGGCACCTGACTGTGTCACGTAGAACCAAGAAGCTATTGTGGCACCTGACTGTGTCACGTAGAACCAAGAAGCTATTGTGGCACCTGACTGTGTCACGTAGAACCATGAAGCTATTGTGGGACCTGACTGTGTCACGTAGAACCAAGAAGCTATTGTGGCACCTGGCTGTGTCACGTAGAACCATGAAGCTATTGTGGCACCTGACTGTGTCACGTAGAACCATGAAGCTATTGTGGCACCTGACTGTGTCACGTAGAACCAAGAAGGCAACTGACAGTGTCACGTAGAACCATGAAGCTATTGTGGCACCTGACTGTGTCACGTAGAACCAAGGATTTGTTGTATTCTCTTTTTATTTACCATTTACACAACGTGACAACTTCACTGCTTTTTAACAACTATGTTATGTTGACGTCTACCGGAACATTTCTCTGAAGGGTACCGTAGGCGGACACAGAATGGACCAGCCCTACAGCCGAAAGCCTTTGTTTCCAAAGTGTCACGTCAGCAAGTTGCATCTCCACCTCGCTGACATGGCAGGCTCACTGAGACTTGTTCACGTCCAGCAACTCGGACGGACTGAAGACTCTCAGCTGGGATCGTACAAAATATGTCAGCGAAGCACAACTCGTTAATGCGAGGACCTGACGGCGCCAAAAAAAAGAAAACCACGTCTTTGAAATACAGTGGTGGTCAAAAGTTTACATACAGTTGTAAAGAACATCATGTCATGGCTGTCAATCATTTCTACAACTCTTATCAGGGTTGGAATTGGGGGTTAAATCACCAAAAATGATTCCCGGGCGCGGCCACCGCTGCTGCCCACTGCTCCCCTCACCTCCCAGGGGGTGATCAAGGGTGATGGGTCAAATGCAGAGAATAATCTCGCCACACCTAGTGTGTGTGTGACAATTATTGGTACTTTAACTTTAACTTTAACTTTATTTGTTTGTGATGTAGTGATTGGAGCACATACTTGTTGCTCACAAAAAACATTCATGAAGTTTGCTTCTTTTATGAATTTATTATGGCTCTACTGAAAATGTGAGGGTCAAAAGTATACATACAGGTAAAAGCCAGTAAATTTGAATATTTTGAAAAACTTGATTTATTTCAGTAATTGCATTCAAAAGGTGTAACTTGTACATTATATTTATTCATTGCACACAGACTGATGCATTCAAATGTTTATTTCATTTAATTTTGATGATTTGAAGTGGCAACAAATGAAAATCCAAAATTCCGTGTGTCACAAAATTAGAATATTACTTAAGGCTAATACAAAAAAGGGATTTTTAGAAATGTTGGCCAACTGAAAAGTATGAAAATGAAAAATATGAGCATGTACAATACTCAATACTTGGTTGGAGCTCCTTTTGCCTCAATTACTGCGTTAATGCGGCGTGGCATGGAGTCGATGAGTTTCTGGCACTGCTCAGGTGTTATGAGAGCCCAGGTTGCTCTGATAGTGGCCTTCAACTCTTCTGCGTTTTTGGGTCTGGCATTCTGCATCTTTCTTTTCACAATACCCCACAGATTTTCTATGGGGCTAAGGTCAGGGGAGTTGGCGGGCCAATTTAGAACAGAAATACCATGGTCCGTAAACCAGGCACGGGTAGATTTTGCGCTGTGTGCAGGCGCCAAGTCCTGTTGGAACTTGAAATCTCCATCTCCATAGAGCAGGTCAGCAGCAGGAAGCATGAAGTGCTCTAAAACTTGCTGGTAGACGGCTGCGTTGACCCTGGATCTCAGGAAACAGAGTGGACCGACACCACCAGATGACATGGCACCCCAAACCATCACCCAACCATGCAAATGTTGCATTTCCTTTGGAAATCGAGGTCCCAGAGTCTGGAGGAAGACAGGAGAGGCACAGGATCCACGTTGCCTGAAGTCTAGTGTAAAGTTTCCACCATCAGTGATGGTTTGGGGTGCCATGTCATCTGCTGGTGTCGGTAAGTTTTGAATGTAAGATAACGTTTATTGGCTAAGTAACATGACTTTTATTTGCTGTGTAGTTAAATCAGTGAGGCTGTAAACTCACTGCTAACGTTATAACGTTATTGCAAACACGGGAATCTGTTGCAGTTCACTACCTTATTCATACTTTTTGTTCAGTGATTTTTTTCAAGCAGGGTTACGTTAGTCAATATATCACACGTAACGTTAGACGGCGGTCAGCAGCACCGCGTATTTTAGCCACCTAAAAAAAGACAAAAATAGTCAAATAAAGGTCAGTTAAAATGTATACTATATTATGAATATGTGTACCGTTTTAGCTAGCTTTCTGACATACTGTTGGTTGTTTACCTCAGTGGTCCCCAACCACCGGGCCGCGGCCCGGTACTGGTCCGTGGATCGATTGGTATCGGGCCGCACAAGAATTTTTTTTTTTTTCTTTTCTTTTTTTAATTAAATCAACATAAAAAACACAAGATACACTTACAAGTAGTGCACCAACCCAAAACAACTCTCTCCCCCCTTTTGTTCTGGGCATTGAACATGAAGACTCTTCCTTCACTGTTCCGAGTGGCCATGAGAGTCTTGGCAGTGCCTGCCTCCAGTGCTCCAGTGGAGCGAGTTTTCAGCCATGGTGGCATCATACTACGCCCCCATCGTGCACAAATGACTGACAGACTCTTGGCTAATTTGGTCTTTTGCAAATGCAATGCAGCATAGGGCCCTGACATATAAAAAGTACAACTTTTTTGTTATGTTCACGTATATGTCATGTTTTTTCAATGTTAACACTTTTGTACAAATAAGTACATTTGCACTTTATTTTTCAATGTGTTTGTTCTGTAAAGGAATGAGTTAATGTTTAAAATGACTGGTTAATAGTGCTATTATAAAGTGCAATGTCAGCACAATTTTCTTTCCTGCAATTTAAAATGCACTTGTTTTAATAAATAAATACAGCGTTTGAAAAGCATACACAATCTGTGTTAATATATTAGTCTGTGGTTAAAAGGACTTGAAAGGACTCCAAACTCAAAATGCAGGACTTAGGACTTGACTTGAGACTTTCCAGTCTTGACTTTGGACTTGACTCGGGGCCTGCCTGTCTTGACTCGGGACTTGACTCGGACTTGAGGGCAAAGACTTGAGACTTACTTGTGACTTGCAAAACAATGACTTGGTCCCACCTCTGCCGTATAGTCGTATAGTGTTCTGTGGTTACTTTTTGGTTGGCCAACGGCTTACGTTGTATTGCGCACCCCCCTCCCCTACCCTCCCCTTCCCACACCCACCCACACACACACACACAGAGAGCGCAGAGGAAGAATCAGAAGCACGTCTCTGCTTCGCTGCAATAAAACACACTCAGATCCTCAGTTTCTAGCCGATACTATATAAAAAATAACGCAAAATAACGCAGTAACGCATCATGTAGTAACGGTAACTGAGTTACTGAATATAAAAAATAACGTTTTAGATTACTAGTTACCGCCGAAACTAACGGCGTTACAGTAATGCGTTACAAAGTAACGCGTTAGTCCCAACACTGCCCTTTAAAGGCCTCACCTTTTCTCCTCCAAACATATTTCTGTCAAGACTTGATCTTGGGAGTTTGCTTTTCAGGGATGCAACGGAAAGTTGGCACGGGCGAGACGGGAATGAAGGTACTTTTTTTTTTTTATTGAAACACTAGAACTACAAAAAAGGATCAAACCAAAGCGCGCACAGTGGCGGAGAATAAACTATGAAACCAAAAGACTATAGCAAAAAAAGTACAAATGAAAAGCACGCACAGTGGCGGAAACTATGAACAATTAAACAAAACATTAACTGTGGCTTGATAAACAAAAACTTACTTGGCATGGAACCGGCATGAAAAAAAAGAGCAGCAAGGATCATAAGGGTGTGGAGAGTGTGCAGAAGCATATATGGGGTGAGGTCGTCAGGACGAACAACAGAAAATGAATGAACTTAAATACTATGGACATGATTAGTGAAAGCAGGTGCGTGACTCAAAACGTGAAACAGGTGCGTGACGTGACAGGTGAAAACTAATGGTTGCTATGGTGACCAGACAAGGGAGTGAAAAGACAGAAACTAAACAAAACATGACTTAAAACAAAACATGATAATACAGACATGACAATTGCTGGGTATTGTTTGCCAAACAGCTAAATTTTAGTTTCATCTGACATCACATGGATAAAGATAAGACCTTCTGGAGGAAAGTTCCGTGGTGTTCCTGTAGAAAGACTGCAATCACGTGGACGCGTACAGCGGGCGATGCATAAAAGCTCCATTTTCCACAGCAAATGATTCCCCCATCCCTTATAATTGTTGTTATTCTAGCAATATTAGCGGGATGGTTTGGAGCGTGCGTATCATCTATTTCCCTCAGAGGACTTGCTTGAAGAAACCATCGCTATTGAGGAGTTAATTGGCAGAGGCACTCAATCACTTGACTACAAACAGACTTGATTTTTAGAAAGCACTATGGATTGACACTAAAGTGGAGCCTCACTATGCTGCCTTAAATTAAAACAGAAATAAAACAGAATACTATTCAGAATGTGTCTGACTCGCTTATACTCGCAATATTTGACTTGTGGTTTTCTAAACGCGCTAAAAGGTGAAGGTACTCCAACAAATGCATTTACTGATAGCTAATCTCTAAAGAAGCTGGGATTGATCTGTGATGTAATGGTCCTCCTGACACAATACTCCGTGCCTTATCCACCTCCAAAATCTTTCCTCATTATTATCTTATGGCCGACACTTATTTGAAAAATGTAGCAGTCAGAGAGAAACTGTGGCTGTTTCCTGAGAATCCATCCAGAGAATACGTCTGTCAGGACTTGATCTTGGGAGTTTGCTTTTCCGGGATGCAACGGAAAGTTGGCACGGGCGAGACGGGGAATTAAGGTACATGATTTATTTATTAACTATAAATACAAAAAAAAGGATCAAACAAAAGGCGCGCACAGTGGCGGAGAATAAACTATGAACAATTAAACAAAACTTGCAAACTATGGCTTGAATAAAGAAAACTTACTTGGCATGGACAAAAAAGGAGCAGCGTGAACGATGGACATGAAACAATGGACAGAGCAAAAATGTGGTGTGAGGTCGTCAGGACGAACAACAGAAAATGAATGAACTTAAATACTATGGACATGATTAGTTAAAGCAGGTGCGTGACTCAAAACGTGAAACAGGTGCGTGACGTGACAGGTGAAAACTAATGGTTGCTATGGTGACAAACAAGAGTGCACAATGAGTCCAAACGTGGAACAGGTGAAACTAATGGGGTAATCATGCAAACAAGACAAGGGAGTGAAAAGCCAGAAACTAAACAAAAACATGACTTAACACAAAACATGATTACGCAGACATGACAACGTCTTGTGGAAGGAGCCACTCAAACATGACATCACCGTCCTTACGGAAATGTCCCCCGGTTAGACGAAGAAAATGGAGACACACCGCAAGTATACAAACCCCGTTTCCATATGAGTTGGGAAATTGTGTTAGATGTAAATATAAACGGAATACAATGATTTGCAAATCATTTTCAACCCATATTCAGTTGAATATGCTACAAAGACAACATATTTGATGTTCAAACTCATAAACTTTATTTTTCTTTTGCAAACAATAATTAACTTAGAATTTCATGGCTGCAACACGTGCCAAAGTAGTTGGGAAAGGGCATGTTCACCACTGTGTTACATGGCCTTTCCTTTTAACAACACTCAGTAAAGGTTTGGGAACTGAGGAGACACATTTTTGAAGCTTCTCAGGTGGAATTCTTTGCCATTCTTGCTTGATGTACAGCTTAAGTTGTTCAACAGTCCGGGGGTCTCCGTTGTGCTATTTTAGGCTTCATAATGTGCCACACATTTTCTGGACTACAGGCAGGCCAGTCTAGTACCCACACTCTTTTACTATGAAGCCACATTGATGTAACACGTGGCTTGGCATTGTCTTGCTGAAATAAGCAGGGGCGTCCATGGTAACGTTGCTTGGATTGCTCCAAAAGCTGTATGTACCTTTCAGCATTAATGGCGCCTTCACAGATGTGTAAGTTACCCATGTCTTGGGCACTAATACACCCCCATACCATCACACATGCTGCCTTTTACACTTTGCGCCTATAACAATCTGGATGGTTCTTTTCCTATTTGGTCCGGAGGACACGACGTCCACAGTTTCCAAAAACAATTTGAAATGTGGACTCGTCAGACCGCAGAACACTTTTCCACTTTGTATCAGTCCATCTTAGATGAGCTCAGGCCCAGCGAAGCCGACGGCGTTTCTGGGTGTTGTTGATAAACGGTTTTCGCCTTGCATAGGAGAGTTTTAACTTGCACTTACAGATGTAGCGACCAACTGTAGTTACTGACAGTGGGTTTCTGAAGTGTTCCTGAGCCCATGTGGTGATATCCTTTACACACTGATGTCGCTTGTTGACGCAGTACAGCCTGAGGGATGGAAGGTCACGGGCTTAGCTGCTTACGTGCAGTGATTTCTCCAGATTCTCTGAACCCTTTGATGATATTACGGAGCGTAGATGGTGAAATCCCTAAATTCCTTGCAATAGCTCCTTGAGAAAGGTTTTTCTTAAACTGTTCAACAATTTGCTCACGCATTTGTTGACAAAGTGGTGACCCTCGCCCCATCCTTGTTTGTGAATGATTTTATACCCAATCATGGCACCCACCTGTTCCCAATTAGCCTGCTCACCTGTGAGATGTTCCAAATAAGTGTTTGATGAGCATTCCTCAACTTTATCAGTATTTATTGCCACCTTTCCCAACTTCTTTGTCACGTGTTGCTGCCATCAAATTCTAAAGTTAATGATTATTTGCAAAAAAAAAAAAGTTTATGAGTTTGAACATCAAATATGTTGTCTTTGTAGTGCATTCAATTGAATTTGGGTTGAAAAGGATTTGCAAATCATTGTATTCCGTTTATATTTACATCTAACACAATTTCCCAACTCATATGGAAACGGGGTTGGTAGACACTTACATCATGTGTTGTCTTCATTATAACACTTATATCAATCAATCAATCAATCTTTATTTATATACCGTATTTTCCGCACTATAAGGCGCACCGGATTATTAGCCGCACCTTCTATGAATTACATATTTCATAATTTTGTCCACCAATAAGCCGCCCCGGACTATAAGCCGCGCCTACGCTGCGCTAAAGTGAATGTCAAAAAAACAGTCAGATAGTTCAGTCAAACTTTAATAATATATTGAAAACCAGCGTTCTAACAACTCTGTCCCAAAATGTACGCAAATGTGCAATCACAAACATAGTAAAATTCAAAATGGTGTAGAGCAATAAATAGCAACATAATGTTGCTCGAACGTTAATGTCACAACACACAAAATAAACATAGCGCTCACCTTCTGAAGTTATTCTTCATTCGTAAATCCTTCGAATTCTTCGTCTTCGGTGTCCGAATTGAAAAGTTGCGCAAGCGTGGGATCCAAAAATGGCCGGCTCCGCCTCGTCGAAGTCATCGGATTCAGTGTCGCTGTTGTTGTGCAGCAGTTCTGTGAATCCTGCCTTCCGGAAAGCTCGGACCACAGTTGTGACCGAAACTATCTGCCCAGGCATTTACGATCCACTGGCAGATGTTGGCGTATGTCGACCGGCGCTATCTGCCCGTCTTAGTGAAGGTGTGTTCGCCTTCGGAGCTGTGTGAAAAAAGCCACCCGGCCTCTTCGCGTAAACTTCCCTTAACCACTCGCTCATCTTTTCTTCATCCATCCATCCCTTCGAGTTAGCTTTTATGATGACGCCGGCTGGAAAGGTCTCTTTTGGATGGGTGGAAGTTAGCATGGAAAGCTAGAACCACAGTGAAGGATGACTTCTCATTCCCTGTGGTGCGAATATTCACCGTACGTGCTCCCGTTCCACAGTGCGGTTCACAGGAATATCAGCTGTGAAATACGGTAGTAATCCGTGTGCGGATGGAGAGATTGCGTCTTTTTATGAACCGGATCGCTTAGTAGGAGCCATTTTGTGGTCTTTACAGATGTAAACAGGAAATGAAACGTACGGTGATATCCGCGCGTTTTTTCTTCTTCTTCCGGGGGCGGGTGGTTGCTTACAGTAGAAGAAGAAGCGCTTCCTGTTCTATGGGGGCGGGTGCTTTCCTTGGCGGTTGCTTGCGTAGAAGAAGAAGCGCTTCCTGTTCTACGGGGAAAAAAGATGGCGGCTGTTTACCGAAGTTGCGAGACCGAAACTTTATGAAAATGAATCGTAATAAAGCGCACCGGGTTATAAGGCGCACTGTCAGCTTTTGAGAAAAATTGTGGTTTTTAGGTGCGCCTTATAGTGCGGAAAATACGGTAGCCCTAAATCACAAGTGTCTCAAAGGGCTGCACAAGCCACAACGACATCCTCGGTACAAAGCCCACATATAAGACTTATATAAGACTTTTAAAGTCATTTTGATAGTAGGCTAATATAACCATTATAGACACTTACATCATGTGTAGTCTTCAATATAAGACTTATATAAGACTTTACATTTGTTTGCGGCTCCAGAAAGATTGTTTTTTGTTTTGTTTTTTGTATTTTTGGTCCAATGTGGCTCTTTCAACCTTTTTTGGTTGCCGACCCCGGGACTAACTGGGAGTCTTAAAGGGGAGCGACGTAGTCGTTACTCACGCACGGCCATCACACACGTACAGTGAAGTCATCCAAATAAGCAATACTTCAGTTAGCAGTTTCACAAGACAGAAACAAATCAAGCATGAAGTTAAGCTTGAACGTGTTTTCCTCCCACATCGCATGCATGAACCACACCAGAAGGAAACCCACTCCCCCTTCTTGTTATGCACCATGAGAGTGTCTGCACACTCGCTGGAGATGGAGGTCAAACGGCTACTCACACACTTGATAGCGAGTTGTGAAGAAGGATTGTGAAGAAGAGCAACATTGTGCACATTAGAGATGCAGTGTAGAAAACAGTCTAGAGGATTTCAGTAGCAGCTGATGTGTGTCTGATACAACTCATGGATGTCTTCTACACTTCAGGAAAATACTCCATCTTGCAGGAAAGATGAAGTCGCCTTGTTACGCTTGTGAAGTTGTCACGTTGTGTAAATGGTAAATAAAAAGAGAATACAACAAATCCTTTTCAACTTATATTCAATTGAATAGACTGCAAAGACAAGATATTTAACGTTCCAAATGGAAAACGTTGTTATTTTTTGCAAATATTAGCTCATTTGGAATTAGATGCTGCGATGAGGTGGCGACTTGTCCAGGGTGTACACCGCCTTCTGCCCGATTGTAGCTGAGATAGGCTCCAGCGCCCCCCCGCGACCTCAAAGGAAATAAGCGGTAGAAAATGGATGGGATGGATGGAATTAGATGCCTGCAACATGTTTCAAAAAAAGCTGGCACAAGTGGCAAAAAAGACTGATAAAGTTGAGGAATGCTCATCAAAGACTTATTTGGAACATCCCCACAGGTGAACAGGCTAATTGGGAACAGGTGGGTGCCATGATTGGGTATAAAAGCAGCTTCCGTGAAATGCTCAGTCATTCACAAACAAGGACGGGGCGAGGGTCACCACTTTGTCAACAAATGCCTGAGCAAATTGTTTAAGAACAACATTTCTCAAGCAGCTATTGCAAGGAATTTAGGGATTTCACCATCTACGCTCCGTAATATCATCAAAAGGTTCAGAGAATCTGGAGAAATCACTGCACGTAAGCCATGATATTACGCACCTTGGATCCCTCAGGCGGTACTGCCAGTGTTGGGACTAACGCGTTACAAAGTAACGCGTTACTGTAACGCCGTTAGTTTCGGCGGTAACTAGTAATCTAACGCGTTATTTTTTTATATTCAGTAACTCAGTTACCGTTACTACATGATGTGTTACTGCGTTATTTTACCTTACTTTTTATGTAGTATAAAGTGTGTTTTATTGGAGCGCTGCTGTGTCATCGTTCTGATTCTTCTTGCGTCACAAGCCGGAGAAGAGAGAGAGACATGCGCTCTGCGTGGGTGTGTCTGAGCGTGTCTGATCATGGCGGAGCCAGAAGTCGAGTTTGCTAACATGGAGATATTTTCACAACTTTTCTTTTGTCGAGCACAAAGAAAATAACATTTTAGTTCAATGTAAATTGTGCTTTGGATCAAAGATGCCATCTACTGCCCAAAACAGCAATTCAAATCTGCTGAAACAAGCTACATAGCAACATGCTTCGACAAAGCTAGTAAAGAGAGATAGAGACTCTGATGCCACTTCACCTCCACCACCACCATCATTCACCGCTGAAGGTACACACTCTGTCAATCAATGTTCCCTCTAATTGTTCATGTGTGTGAGCAAACGCAAAAACTCCCTGAGCATTCAGTGGAGCCCATGTGAGCAACATCAGAACTGCGGCTACACCAGCAGCACACCTGTCCCAAACCTGACTAAATAACAAGTTCCATCTCCATCCATCCATCCATTTTCTACCGGTTGTCCCTTTCGGGGTCGCTGGAGCCTATCTCAGCTGCATTCGGGCGGAAGGCAGGGTACACCCTGGACAAGTCCCCACCTCATCACAGGGCCAACACAGATAGACAGACAACATTCTCTTAATCAAATGACAGCAGTCATTTCCATTTCTAATATAAGTGTTTAGGCCCACTTATAATGACAATAACAACAAATATTGTTTTCATGAACTGTGTACTTGTATTGTTTGTCTGGGTGGAGGTCCTGCTTTGGAAATAGTTTGTACCCCTTTCAGACATTGCATTTAGTTCCCATTAAAACATTCACATGTTGCACAATGAGATGTAAGCAGGGGATCATGTGTACATTCCTGCAACTTCCTGTTTGTAAAAAATATATTTTTATTAGTATGTATTTAATGTATTAACAGCATTTAATGATTAATATTTATAAATTAAGATTCCTAATAAATGACACTAGAATAGGCACACATTTGATTGGTAAATCATAGAGTAACGACCTGGAATGACACTTTATGTGTGGTGTTGGAGTTGTCCGACTTTTTGTGTGGCTGTAAACGCATCACTCTAAATGTATAGACTATAAAGTTCACAAACATAAAGAGGGATGCTAGTGGGCCAAGCCAATCTTTCCTTATCTCTAAACTAAAACTGGGGAAATGTGTCGAGTGTTCTGGGCTTCAGACATGATTTTGTGTCAGAATTTCTTGGGGAAAAAATGCCTGGTTAGACTTTGTGTATGTAGTGTGCAGAGGTGTGGATTCGAGTCACATGACTTGGACTCGAGTCAGACTCGAGTCATGAATTTGATGACTTTAGACTCGACTTGACAAAATGTAAAAAGACTTGCAACTCGACTTAGACTTTAACATCAATGACTTGTGACTTCACTTGGACTTGAGCCTTTTGAATTGACATGACTTGACATGACTTGCTACTTTCCCCAAAACCCAAAGATGAAAAAGTTATTCGGGAGCGCTCCGTATTTTTCATTGTGTACTTGTCTATCAGCGTTGCGTGTGTCAGCTGGTGTGGTCTCAGTACAACAGCCAATCAAATTAGATCTACTTTGTTTTCATCACACAGCATTCATCCAATCAAATTGCAGGACAACCAACGAAGAAGACATGTCCAAACCACACGCCAGTGAACAAAAAATGATACCTAAAATAATTTTGTTTGGGTATAAAAATTACGAGGTGGTCAACACAAAACGGTTTGCAGTATGCAACACATGCGGTTCGAAAATTACTGATGGAGAGGCAACAACTTCCAACTTCGTCCGGCATTTGAAGTTGCACAAAGAACGGTAAGTTTTGAATGTAAGATAACGTTTATTGGCTAAGTAACGTGACTTTTATTTGCTGTGTAGTTAAATCAGTGAGGCTGTAAACTCACTGCTAACGTTATAACGTTATTGCAAACACGGGAATCTGTTGCAGTTCACTACCTTATTCATACTTTTTGTTCAGTGATTTTTTTAAGCAGGGTTACGTTAGTCAATATATCACACGTAACGTTAGACGGCGGTCAGCAGCACCGCGTATTTTAGCCACCTAAAAAAAAGACAAAAATAGTCAAATAAAGGTCAGTTAAAATGTATACTATATTATGAATATGTGTACCGTTTTAGCTAGCTTTCTGACATACTGTTGGTTGTTTACCTCAGTGGTCCCCAACCACCGGGCCGCGGCCCGGTACTGGTCCGTGGATCGATTGGTATCGGGCCGCACAAGAATTTTTTTTTTTTTTTTTTTTTTTTTTTTTTTTAAATTAAATCAACATAAAAAACACAAGATACACTTACAAGTAGTGCACCAACCCAAAATAACTCTCTCCCCCTTTTGTTCTGGGCATTGAACATGAAGACTCTTCCTTCACTGTTCCGAGTGGCCATGAGAGTCTTGGCAGTGCCTGCCTCCAGTGCTCCAGTGGAGCGAGTTTTCAGCCATGGTGGCATCATACTACGCCCCCATCGTGCACAAATGACTGACAGACTCTTGGCTAATTTGGTCTTTTGCAAATGCAATGCAGCATAGGGCCCTGACATATAAAAAGTACAACTTTTTTGTTATGTTCACGTATATGTCATGTTTTTTCAATGTTAACACTTTTGTACAAATAAGTACATTTGCACTTTATTTTTCAATGTGTTTGTTCTGTAAAGGAATGAGTTAATGTTTCAAATGACTGGTTAATAGTGCTATTATAAAGTGCAACGTCAGCACAATTTTCTTTCCTGCAATTTAAAATGCACTTGTTTTAATAAATAAATACAGCATTTGAAAAGCATACACAATCTGTGTTAATATATTAGTCTGTGGTTAAAAGGACTTGAAAGGACTCGAAGCTCAAAATGCAGGACTTAGGACTGGACTTGAGACTTTCCAGTCTTGACTTTGGACTTGACTCGGGGCTTGCCTGTCTTGACTCGGGACTTGACTCGGACTTGAGGGCAAAGACTTGAGACTTACTTGTGACTTGCAAAACAATGACTTGGTCCCACCTCTGGTAGTGTGTGCCTTTCTTGGTTTACATCTGTTTGTTACTTATGTATGTTATGTTGCAGCTATTTAAAATAGTTTTGTCAATTTGTTCTGGCCAGAAATAAATTGGCCCTTTGAAACATATCTTTGTCTTTGTGTGTTGTATGTAGACCACATGGCTTAGCAGAGTTCAGTGATACAAATGCATGTCAAGTTGATCAACACATTGTATTATTCTCCAGTGCAATAACAGAATTGAAATGAAGGCTAAAAAGGCTTTAATTGGAGCTTTAAAAAAAAAAGAAGTAACTAAATAGTTACTTTTCAAAGTAACGCATTACTTTTTGGTGTAAGTAACTGAGTTAGTAACTGAGTTACTTTTGAAATGAAGTAACTAGTAACTATAACTAGTTACTGTTTTTCAGTAACTAACCCAACACTGGGTACTGCATCAAAAAGCGACATCAGTGCGTAAAGGATATCACCACATGGGCTCAGGAACACTTCAGAAAACCACTGTCAGTAACTACAGTTGGTCGCTACATCTGTAAGTGCAAGTTAAAACTCTCAAAGACATTTATCAACAACACCCAGAAACGCTTCGCTGGGCCCGAGCTCGTCTAAGACGGACTGATGCAAAGTGGAAAAGTCTTCTGTGGTCTGACAAGTCCACATTTCATATTCTTTTTTGGAAACTGTGAACGTTGCGTCCTCTGGAAGAAAGAGGAAAAGAACCATCCGGATTGTTATAGGCGCAAAGTGTAAAAGGCAGCATGTGTGATGGTATGGGGGTGTATTAGTGGCCAAGACATGGGTAACTTACACATCTGTGAAGGCACCATTAATGCTGAAAGGTACATACAGGTTTTGGAGCAATCCAAGCAACGTTATCATGGACGCCCCTGCTTATTTCAGCAAGACAATGCCAAGCCACGTGTTACAACAGTGTGGCTTCATAGTAAAAAAGTGCGGGTACTAGACTGGCCTGCCTGTAGTCCAGACCTGTCTCCCATTGAAAATGTTGAAGGCTAAAATAACAACTTAAGCTGTACATCAAGCAAGAATGGGAAAGAATTCCACTTCAAAAATGTGTCTGCTCAGTTCCCAAACCTTTACTTGTCATGACTTGGTCCTGGGGTTTAGTTTTTCTCGAAGGCAACGGAAAGTTGGCTCGGGCGAGACGGGAATGCAGGTACATTTTTATTTAAACACTATAAATACAAAACAAGGAAGTAAACAAAAGGCGCGCACAATGGCGGAGAACAAACTATGAAACCAAACACTTGCACAAAGGCGAAAACTATGAACAACAAAAAACACTAACTGTGGCAATAATAAACAAAACTTACTTGGCATGGACAAAAAAGGAGCAGCGTGAACGATGGACATGAAAAAAAGAGTCAGAAATGTGCAGAGCATAAATGTGGGGATGTCACCAGAAAGACAAACTGAAAAACAATGAACTTAAATACCGTACTATACTCTGTTTGAAAAGTACCAGTTCCCCATTTGTTTTTTTTAACGGGCATGACGGGGCGACGTCACGTCGCGACATTGCTGGTTCTACGAGCGGAGGAGCATGTTCGGCAGCGCACACACACAGAGTACTTACAAGCAGACACAGCGTGTAGACCGAAAAGGGAGAATTTTGGTCTAAAAAGTAAAGATAAAGGTGAAGCAAAACGCTGAAAGAGGTGCTTTAAGACATGGCTAGCTAGCTAGCAACTAACATCCATCCGCAGTGTTTTAGCTACCGTATTTTCCGCACTATTAGCCGCACCTAAAAACCACAAATTTACTCAAAAGCTGACAGTGCGGCTTATAACCCGGTGCGCTTTATATATGGATTAATATTAAGATTCATTTTCATAAAGTTTCGGTCTCGCAACTACGGTAAACAGCCGCCATCTTTTTTCCCCGTAGAAGAGGAAGTGCTTCTTCTTCTACGCAAGCAACCGCCAAGGTAAGCACCCGCCCCCATAGAACAGGAAGCGCTTCTTCTTCTACTGTAAGCAACCACCCGCCCGCGTAGAAGAAGAAGAAGAGTGCGGATATTACGTTTCATTTCCTTTGTGTGTTTACATCTGTAAAGACCACAAAATGGCGACAAGTTTCCGGTTCATGAAAAGACGCAATCTCTCCATCCGCACACGGACTACTATTTCACAGCAACTGCCTAAAGACTTTCAAGAAAAGCTGGCTACTTTCCGTGCATATTGTAAAAACAAGATAGCTGAAAAAAAGATCCGGCCAGAGAACATTATCAACATGGACGAGGTTCCACTGACTTTTGATATTCCTGTGAACCGCACTGTGGATACAACGGGAGCACGTACGGTGAATATTCGCACCACAGGGAATGAGAAGTCATCCTTCACTGTGGTTCTAGCTTGCCATGCTAATGGCCAGAAACTTCCACCCATGGTGATATTCAAAAGGAAGACCTTGCCAAAAGAGACCTTTCCAGCCGGCGTCATCATAAAAGCTAACTCGAAGGGATGGATGAAGAAAAGATGAGCGAGTGGTTAAGGTAAGTTTAAGTTTACGCGAAGAGGCCGGGTGGCTTTTTTCACACAGCTCCGTCCATGTTGATATACGACTCCATGCGCGCCCACATCACGCTGGTTTTTAATATATTATTAAAGTTTGACTGACCTATCTGACTGTTTTTTTGACATTCCCTTTAGCGCAGTTAGATGCGGCTTATAACACGGGGCGGCTTATGGTGCGGAATATACGGTACTACAGACATGATCAACGAAAACAGGTGCGTGACTCAAAACGTGAAACGGGTGCGTGACGTGACAGGTGAAAACTAATGGGTATGCTATGGTGACAAACAAGAGTGCACAATGAGTCCAACAGGTGAAACTAATGGGGTAATCATGGAAACAAGACAAGGGAGTGAAAAGCCAGAAACTAAAGAGTCCAATAACTAAACAAAACATGACTAAGACAAAACATGATTACACAGACATTGACATTACTGAGTGTAGTTAAAAGGAAGGGCCATGTAACACAGTGGTAAAAATGCCTTTTTTGCAATGTGTTGCTGCCATTCAATTCTAATTTCATGATTATTTGCAAAAACAAATACATGAAATATCTTGTCTTTGCAGTCTATTCAATTGAATATAAGTTGAAAAGGATTTGTTGTATTCTCTTTTTATTTACCATTTACACAACGTGACAACTTCACTGCTTTTGGCTTTTGTAATAAGTATACAGGTAAAAGCCAGTAAATTAGAATATTTTGAAAAACTTGATTTATTTCAGTAATTGCATTCAAAAGGTGTAACTTGTACATTATATTTATTCATTATTCAAATGTTTATTTCATTTAATTTTGATGATTTGAAGTGGCAACAAATGAAAATCCAAAATTCCGTGTGTCACAAAATTAGAATATTACTTAAGGCTAATACAAAAAAGGGATTTTTAGAAATGTTGGCCAACTGAAAAGTATGAAAATGAAAAATATGAGCATGTACAATACTCAATACTTGGTTGGAGCTCCTTTTGCCTCAATTACTGCGTTAATGCGGCGTGGCATGGAGTCGATGAGTTTCTGGCACTGCTCAGGTGTTATGAGAGCCCAGGTTGCTCTGATAGTGGCCTTCAACTCTTCTGCGTTTTTGGGTCTGGCATTCTGCATCTTCCTTTTCACAGATTTTCTATGGGGCTAAGGTCAGGGGAGTTGGCGGGCCAATTTAGAACAGAAATACCATGGTCCGTAAACCAGGCACGGGTAGATTTTGCGCTGTGTGCAGGCGCCAAGTCCTGTTGGAACTTGAAATCTCCATCTCCATAGAGCAGGTCAGCAGCAGGAAGCATGAAGTGCTCTAAAACTTGCTGGTAGACGGCTGCGTTGACCCTGGATCTCAGGAAACAGAGTGGACCGACACCAGCAGATGACATGGCACCCCAAACCATCACTGATGGTGGAAACTTTACACTAGACTTCAGGCAACGTGGATCCTGTGCCTCTCCTGTCTTCCTCCAGACTCTGGGACCTCGATTTCCAAAGGAAATGCAACATTTGCATGGTTGGGTGATGGTTTGGGGTGCCATGTCATCTGCTGGTGTCGGTCCACTCTGTTTCCTGAGATCCAGGGTCAACGCAGCCGTCTACCAGCAAGTTTTAGAGCACTTCATGCTTCCTGCTGCTGACCTGCTCTATGGAGATGGAGATTTCAAGTTCCAACAGGACTTGGCGCCTGCACACAGCGCAAAATCTACCCGTGCCTGGTTTACGGACCATGGTATTTCTGTTCTAAATTGGCCCGCCAACTCCCCTGACCTTAGCCCCATAGAAAATCTGTGGGGTATTGTGAAAAGGAAGATGCAGAATGCCAGACCCAAAAACGCAGAAGAGTTGAAGGCCACTATCAGAGCAACCTGGGCTCTCATAACACCTGAGCAGTGCCAGAAACTCATCGACTCCATGCCACGCCGCATTAACGCAGTAATTGAGGCAAAAGGAGCTCCAACCAAGTATTGAGTATTGTACATGCTCATATTTTTCATTTTCATACTTTTCAGTTGGCCAACATTTCTAAAAATCCCTTTTTAAGTAATATTCTAATTTTGTGACACACGGAATTTTGGATTTTTATTTGTTGCCACTTCAAATCATCAAAATTAAATGAAATAAACATTTGAATGCATCAGTCTGTGTGCAATGAATAAATATAATGTACAAGTTACACCTTTTGAATGCAATTACTGAAATAAATCAAGTTTTTCAAAATATTCTAATTTACTGGCTTTTACCTGTATATGGTGAGTAAGCAATCCTTTCATAGTCCTCGTTTTTGGATTCACAGAATGTGCGATGCGGACTTGAACGCAAAGCCCATAAATAGATATTGTTTGGGAAAACAGTTATGGTGAATGCCAACGCGACTCCTCGCTTGGGGAAAATGATGAATGGCGGAGTTATTTTCCTTGGTGTGGCTGTAAAACATAACACCGTGTGCTATCCATCATTGCCGCTCAGTTGTCCGGGAAACACACCTTTAGTTTTTCATCAGCGAGTCTGTTTACCGGAACTTTAAAGAGTCTACTGACCAGTCAAATGTGCATCCTATAATGAGAGGAAGACACATCAAGCACTTAGGCATGGAGACTGTTTCTACAAACATTTGTGAAAGAATGGGCCGCTTTCAGTGATTTCCAGCGTGGAACTGTCATAGGATGCCACCTGTGCAACAAATCCAGTCCTGAAATTTCCTCGCTCCTACATATTCCAAAGTCGACTTTATTATAAGAAACGTGATTAGTTTGGGAACAACAGCAACCAAGTGGTAGGCCACGTAAACTGACAGAGAGGTCAGCATAGTGCAAAGACTTTCTGCACAGTCACTTGCTACAGAGCTCCAAACTTCATGTCACCTTCCAATTAGCCCACGTACAGTACGCAGAGAGATTCACGGAATGGGTTTCCATGGCCGAGCAGCTGTATCTAAGCCATACATCACCAAGTCCAATGCAAAGCGTGGGATGCAGTGGTGTAAAGGACATCACCACGCCGTCTTGGACTGATGAATCACACTTTTCCATCTGGCAATCTGATGGACCAGTCTGGGTTTGGAGGTTGCCAGGAGAACGCTACATTTCGGACCGCATTGTGCAGAGTGTGAAATTTGGTGGAGGAGGAATTATGGTGTGGGGTTGTTTTGGCCCCTTAGTTCCAGTGAAAGGAACTTTGAATGCTCCAGGATACCAAAACATTTTTGGACAATTCCATGCTCCCAACCTTGTGGGAACAGTTTGGAGCGGGCCCCTTTTCTCTTCCAACATGACTGTGCACCAGTGCCCAAAGCAAGGTCCATAAAGACATGGATGGACAGAGTCTGGTGTGGATGAACTTGACTGGCCTGCACAGAGTCCTGACATGAACCCTTTGGGATGAATTAGAACAGAGACTGAGTGCCAGGCCTTCTCCACCAACATCAGTGTGTGACCTCACCAATGCGCTTTCTATGTACAGTATGCAGGGAGCTTAATGGAATGGGTTTCCATGGCCAGGCAGCTGCATCTAAGCCATACATCACCAAGTCCAATGCAAAGTGTGGGATGCAGTGGTGTAAAGGACATCACCACTGGACTCTAGAGCAGTGGAGACGCCTTCTCTGGACTGATGAATCACACTTTTCCATCTGGCAATCTGATGGACCAGTCTGGGTTTGGAGGTTGCCAGGAGAACGCTACATTTCAGACTGCATTGTGCCGAGTGTGAAATTTGGTGGAGGAGGAATTATGGTGTGGGGTTGTTTTGGCCCCTTAGTTCCAGTGAAAGGAACTTTGAATGCTCCAGGATACCAAAACATTTTTGGACAATTCCATGCTCCCAACCTTGTGGGAACAGTTTGGAGCGGGCCCCTTCCTCTTCCAACATGACTGTGCACCAGTGCACAAAGCAAGGTCCATAAAGACATGGATGAAAGAGTCTGGTGTGGATGAACTTGACTGGCCTGCACAGAGTCCTGACCTGAACCCGACAGAACACCTTTGGGATGAATTAGAACGGAGACGGAGAGCCAGGCCTTCTCCACCAACATCAGTGTGTGACCTCACCAATGCGCTTTCTATGTACAGTATGCAGGGAGCTTAATGGAATGGGTTTCCATGGCCGGGCAGCTGCATCTAAGCCATACATCACCAAGTCCAATGCAAAGCGTGGGATGCAGTGGTGTAAAGCACGTCACCACTGGACTCTAGAGCAGTGGAGACGCCTTCTCTGGACTGATGAATCACACTTTTACATCTGGCAATCTGATGGACCAGTCTGGGTTTGGAGGTTGCCAGGAGAACGCTACATTTCGGACTGCATTGTGCCGAGTGTGAAATTTGGTGGAGGAGGAATTATGGTGTGGGGTTGTTTTTCAGGAGTTAGTTCCAGTGAAAGGAACTTTGAATGCTCCAGGATACCAAAACATTTTGGACAATTCCATGCTCCCAACCTTGTGGGAACAGTTTGGAGTGGGCCCCTTTCTCTTCCAACATGACTGTGCACGGTCCATAAAGACATGGATGAAAGAGTCTGGTGTGGATGAACTTGACTGGCCTGCACAGAGTCCTGACATGAACCCGATAGAACACCTTTGGGATGAAGTAGAACGGAGACTGAGAGCCAGGCCTCCTCCACCAACATCAGTGTGTGACCTCACCAATGCGCTTTCTATGTACAGTATGCAGGGAGCTTAATGGAATGGGTTTCCATGGCCGGGCAGCTGCATCTAAGCCATACATCACCAAGTCCAATGCAAAGCGTGGGATGCAGTGGTGTAAAGGACATCACCACTGGACTCTAGAGCAGTGGAGACGCCTTCTCTGGACTGATGAATCACACTTTTCCATCTGGCAATCTGATGGACCAGTCTGGGTTTGGAGGTTGCCAGGAGAACGCTACATTTCAGACTGCATTGTGCCGAGTGTGGAATTTGGTGGAGGAGGAATTATGGTGTGGGGTTGTTTTGGCCCCTTAGTTCCAGTGAAAGGAACTTTGAATGCTCCAGGATACCTAAACATTTTGGACAATTCCATGCTCCCAACCTTGTGGGAACAGTTTGGAGCGGGCCCCTTTTCTCTTCCAACATGACTGTGCACCAGTGCCCAAAGCAAGGTCCATAAAGACATGGATGGACAGAGTCCGGTGTGGATGAACTTGACTGGCCTGCACAGAGTCCTGACATGAACCCTTTGGGATGAATTAGAACAGAGACTGAGTGCCAGGCCTTCTCCACCAACATCAGTGTGTGACCTCACCAATGCGCTTTCTATGTACAGTATGCAGGGAGCTTAATGGAATGGGTTTCCATGGCCGGGCAGCTGCATCTAAGCCATACATCACCAAGTCCAATGCAAAGTGTGGGATGCAGTGGTGTAAAGGACATCACCACTGGACTCTAGAGCAGTGGAGACGCCTTCTCTGGACTGATGAATCACACTTTTCCATCTGGCAATCTGATGGACCAGTCTGGGTTTGGAGGTTGCCAGGAGAACGCTACATTTCGGACTGCATTGTGCCGAGTGTGAAATTTGGTGGAGGAGGAATTATGGTGTGGGGTTGTTTTGGCCCCCTAGTTCCAGTGAAAGGAACTTTGAATGCTCCAGGATACCAAAACATTTTTGGACAATTCCATTCTCCCAACCTTGTGGGAACAGTTTGGAGCGGGCCCCTTCCTCTTCCAACATGACTGTGCACCAGTGCACAAAGCAAGGTCCATAAAGACATGGATGGACAGAGTCTAGTGTGGATGAACTTGACTGGCCTGCACAGAGTCCTGACATGAACCCCATAGAACACCTTTGGGATGAATTAGAACAGAGACTAAGAGCCAGGCCTTCTCCACCAACATCAGTGTGTGACCTCACCAATGCGCTTTCTATGTACAGTATGCAGGGAGCTTAATGGAATGGGTTTCCATGGCCGGGCAGCTGCATCTAAGCCATACATCACCAAGTCCAATGCAAAGCGTGGGATGCAGTGGTGTAAAGGACATCACCACTGGACTCTAGAGCAGTGGAGACGCCTTCTCTGGACTGATGAATCACACTTTTCCATCTGGCAATCTGATGGACCAGTCTGGGTTTGGAGGTTGCCAGGAGAACGCTACATTTCGGACCGCATTGTGCCGAGTGTGAAATTTGGTGGAGGAGGAATTATGGTGTGGGGTTGTTTTGGCCCCTTAGTTCCAGTGAAAGGAACTTTGAATGCTCCAGGATACCAAAACATTTTTGGACAATTCCATGCTCCCAACCTTGTGGGAACAGTTTGGAGCGGGCCCCTTTTCTCTTCCAACATGACTGTGCACCAGTGCACAAAGCAAGGTCCATAAAGACATGGATGGACAGAGTCTGGTGTGGATGAACTTGACTGGCCTGCACAGAGTCCTGACATGAACCCTTTGGGATGAATTAGAACAGAGACTGAGAGCCAGGCCTTCTCCACCAACATCAGTGTGTGACCTCACCAATGCGCTTTCTATGTACAGTATGCAGGGAGCTTAATGGAATGGGTTTCCATGGCCGGGCAGCTGCATCTAAGCCATACATCACCAAGTCCAATGCAAAGCGTGGGATGCAGTGGTGTAAAGGACATCACCACTGGACTCTAGAGCAGTGGAGACGCCTTCTCTGGACTGATGAATCACACTTTTCCATCTGGCAATCTGATGGACCAGTCTGGGTTTGGAGGTTGCCAGGAGAACGCTACATTTCGGACCGCATTGTGCCGAGTGTGAAATTTGGTGGAGGAGGAATTATGGTGTGGGGTTGTTTTTCAGGAGTTAGTTCCAGTGAAAGGAACTTTGAATGCTCCAGGATACCAAAACATTTTTGGACAATTCCATGCTCCCAACCTTGTGGGAACAGTTTGGAGCGGGCCCCTTCCTCTTCCAACATGACTGTGCACCAGTGCACAAAGCAAGGTCCATAAAGACATGGATGACAGAGTCTGGTGTGGATGAACTTGACTGGCCTGCACAGAGTCCTGACCTGAACCTGATAGAATAGGCAACCTGATAGGTTGCCAGGAGAACGCTACATTTCAGACTGCATTGTGCCGAGTGTGAAATTTGGTGGAGGAGGAATTATGGTGTGGGGTTGTTTTTCAGGAGTTCGGCTTGGCCCCTTAGTTCCAGTGAAAGGAACTTCGAATGCTCCAGGATACATGACTGTGCACCAGTGCACAAAGCAAGGTCCATAAAGACATGGATGGACAGAGTCCGGTGTGGATGAACTTGACTGGCCTGCACAGAGTCCTGACCTGAACCCGACATTGGTGGAAAATTCCTATAAAGACACTCCAGAACCTTGTGGACAGCCTTCCCAGAAGAGTTGAAGCTATAATAGCTGCAACATCATATTGAACCCTATGAGTTAGGAATGGGATGACACTTCAAGGTCATATGTGAGTCAAGGCAGGTGGCCAAATACTTTTGGCAATATAGTGTTTCAAGGATCAGAGCTTGACATGATGGATGAACATAATCCACACTCTACAATTCAAAGTAAAATTGGAGAACGATTCTGGGTGTGTAGTCCTCACCCGATGATTGATATTTTAGCAAAGTCTGACTAAATGAACAGACAGCAGCTCTCACAGCTGCTTACCCACGTGGAAGAGGCCGCTACCAATACCGTGTTTTACGTGACAGCAGGGGGGCAACGCTCTTCATCTGGCTGTCGACTTCAAACGTGTAGCCAGACAATCTTACTTTAATTCCGGGCTTTCGTCAAATTGAATCCCACACAACGTGGAATCTGTAAACGGGGTTAGCGGTGAGGATGACGTGACTCAAGTACTCGAAATAAATGAGCTTCCAAAGGGAGTATGTTCCAAAAAAAAAAAGAACCATATGGGCCCGACTGGGATCCACTCATGCGTGGTGAAATGCTGTGTAATCAGCACAAGCCATTACAAACAACAAGGGCCTTAGTCGGAGGCTGAGCTCTCGGATAATCAAACATGATTAAAAGGGGATGTTACACACGTGGACCATCCCTCATCCTTCGAGAAGCCAGGAACAATTAAGACGGCGCGGAGCCACTGTCCGCCATGAATAATGGTAATGTGGCGTTAACCGTCCAATAAGGCGGGGGACAGGAATATGTGACAGAGCGAGCACCTCACGGGACCCACTCCATAATCCAGCGGCGGTGGCTAATTGCACGCTTCTGGCTTTGTCAATTTGCGAGAGTTCTCACACTTTCTTCAGCTGGCTTCGAGGCACCTTCTTAGTGGTCAAGGGGTTCTCTTGGCAATAACGGGCACCGCCCTTTGCTCCCGGAAGACCTCAACAAAAAAAAATCCATGTTTTTATGGCAGATGCTTTGGTCCAATGAAAACGACGTGAAGGAGAAACAGCAACGGGCCCTTGTCCATCCATCCATCTTCTTCCGCTTATCCGAGGTCGGGTCGCGGGGGCAGCAGCCTAAGCAGGGAAACCCAGACTTTCCTCTCCCCAGCCACTTGGTCCAGCTCTTCCCGGGGGATCCCGAGGCGTTCCCAGGCCAGCCGGGAGACATAGTCCTCCCAACGTGTCCTGGGTCTCCTACTGGTCGGACGTGCCCTAAACACCTCTCTAGGGAGGCGTTTGGGTGGCATCCTGACCAGATGCCCGAACCACCTCATCTGGCTCCTCTCCATGTGGAGGAGCAGCGGCTTTACTCTGAGTTCCTCCCGGATGACAGAGCTTCTCACCCTATCTCTAAGGGAGAGCCCCGCCACCCGGCGGAGGAAACTCATTTCAGTACCCGTGATCTTGTCCTTTCGGTCATAACCCAAAGCTCATGACCATAGGTGAGGATGGGAACGTAGATCGAGCGGTAAATTGAGAGCTTTGCCTTCCGGCTCAGCTCCTTCTTCACCACAACGAATCGATACAGCGTCCGCATTACTGAAGACGCCGCACCGATCCGCCTGTCGATCTCACCATCCACTCTTCCCTCACTCGTGAACAAGACTCCCAGGTACTTGAACTCCTCCACTTGGGGCAAGAACTCCTCCCTAACCTGGAGATGGCACTCCACCCTTTTCCGGGCGAGAACCATGGACTCGGACTTGGAGGTGCTGATTCTCATCCCAGTCGCTTCACACTCGGCTGCGAACCGATCCAGTGAGAGCTGAAGATCCTGGCCAGATGAAGCCATCAGGACCACATCATCTGCAAAAAGCAGAGACCTAATCCTGTAGCCACCAAACCAGATCCCCTCAACACCTTGACTGCGCCTAGAGATTCTGTCCATAAAAGTTATGAACAGAATGGGTGACAAAGGGCAGCCTTGGCGGAGTCCAACCCTCACTGGAAACGTGTCCGACTTACTGCCGGCAATGCGGACCAGGCTCTGACACTGATCATACAGGGAGCGGACCGCCACAATCACACAGTCCGATACCCCATACTCTCTGAGCACTCCCCACAGGACATCCCGAGGGACACGGTCGAATGCCACCTCACAGGACCGACTCCATAATCCAGGGGCGGTGGCTAATTGCACGCTTCTAGCTTTGTCAATTTGCGAGAGTTCTCACACTTTCTTCAGGTGGCTTCGAGGCACCTTCTTAATGGTCAAGGGGTTCTCTTGGCAATAACGGGCGCCGCCCTTTGCTCCCGAAAGACCTAAGAAAAAAAAAATCCATGTTTTTATGGCAGATGCTTTGGTCCAATGAAAACGACGTGAAGGAGAAACAGCTACGGGCCCTTGTGGTTAAAGAAAACATCAACTTTTATTGCCACTCAACTTTTATTGGTCGAAAACAGCGACGTGAAGCTGGCCCGGAAAGGAGCAATTTTGAAGGCGTAATGTATTATTGCAACAGGTGCAAGCAGAGCGGGAGTATCCACTCGGGTGAACGAGGTTAAAGCTCCACTGGGTAACTTAACAATAACAGAAGTCTAGATAATACAAACTGACTGAAAATGACTTCTATATTTCCTACGTTTCTAGGTGGCTTTCGTTGGAGGTATTATACCGAGATGTCCTTTATTCTAAAGGTGGGAGGGAACTGAGCTTGATACTGGTGCAAAACCCAATCAGGATTCAGGATTGCCTCCCCAGATTGATATTAGGGAGCTTGAAATATTCTCCCAGGGGAGCTTCAGCAAAAACTAAGAACAGTGGCCAATTGTGCAAGTAGAACATATCTCCATATCTCTGGACAACAAGTTTACATGCATGCAATGATTTTATCCCATCTGGCATCACATGGACAAAGATAAGACCTTCTGGAGCAGACCTGGGCAAATTAAGGCCCGTTAAGCTTTTCAATCTGGCCCGCCAAGCATTCCCAAATAATTTTTTCATATCTTTAAGATGTAAAGCAGGGGTGCTCATTACGTCGATCGCGATCTACCGGTCGATCTCGGAGGGTGTGTCAGTCGATCACCAGCCAGGCATTAAAAAAATAGTCCTAAAAATGAGCGATCATAAATCTTCACTATGACGTCACTTTCGTCACTTGATTGACATTCACGGCACCCGAGGGTCTTCTGAGATGACGCTGGCTGCTGCCAGCTCATTAAAATTACCGACAGGAAGGCGAGAAACACTTTATTTCAACAGACTCTGGCGCCGTACCTGTTCTCAAAACTCCAAAGACCGACTGCACAGTTGCACAGTTGCGCTAACAAAACAAGAGTCTCAGAAAGCTGGCGTGCACAAGCTAGCAAGCTACGGAGTTCGCCGACAATGTATTTCTTGTAAAGTGTATACAAAGGAGTACGGAAGCTGGACAAATAAGATGCCAAAAACCAACCACTTTCATGTGGTATTGGACAGAAAGGAGGACTTTTTTTCTCCTCCATTCGAAAATGCGGACGTTTTTAGCATCACTGTCTGATTACAATCAATGCAAGTCATCAGAATCAGGTAATACACCAACTTATATTCTTGTCTTCATGAAAGAAAGGAATCTATATGTGTTAAACATGCTTGTATTATCTTTAAACACCTTAACTTGTTAACAATATTAACTATATGTGTTAAACATGCTTGCATTATCTTTAAACACCTTTAACTTGTTAACAATATTAACTATATGTATTAAACATACTTGTATTATCATTAAACACCTTTAATTTATTAACAATATTAACTATATGTATTAAACATTCTTGTATTATCATTAAACACCTTTAATTTATTAACAATATTAACTATATGTGTTAAACATGATTGCATTATCATTAAACACCTTTAATTTATTAACAATATTAACTATATGTGTTAAACATGCTTGTATTATCATTAAACACCTTTAACTTATTAACAAAAACATATATTTCATAAATAAGTAAATATAAATGATATATATGAATGAGGTAGATCCCCACGACTTGATCAATTGAAAAGTAGCTCGCCTGCAGAAAAAGTGTGAGCACCCCTGATGTAAAGTGTAGCTGCCATTATGATGTTTTCTAATGACCGTAAGTCTTCAACTATACTAAGTGTTTCTATGGTTGGAATCTGTGCTTTTGCATGATATTTTAGTGACTAGTGTTGTCCTTATACCAATATTATTTACATACTTTTCGGTACTTTTCTAAATAAATGGGACCAGAAAAAATTGCATTATTGGCTTTATTTTAACAAAAAATCTTAGGGTGCGGCGGATCGGTACTTTTCAGAGGCAGTACGGTACCGAATATGATTCATTAGTATCACAGTACTATACCGTATTTTCCGCACCATAAGGCGCCCTGGGTTATAAGCCGCGCCTTCAATGAACGGCATATTTCAAAACTTTGTCCACCCATAAGCCGCCCGTGTTGTAAGCCGCATCTTACTGCGCTAAAGGAATGTCAAAAAAACAGTCATGGAGTCGTATATCAACATGGACGGAGCTGCTGAAAAAAGCCACCCGGCCTCTTCGCGTAAACTTAAACTTACCTTAACCACTCGCTCATCTTTTCTTCATCCATCCCTTCGAGTTAGCTTTTATGATGACGCCGGCTGGAAAGGTCTCTTTTGGCAAGGTCTTCCTTTTGAATATCACCATGGGTGGAAGTTTCTGGCCATTAGCATGGCAAGCTAGAACCACCGTGAAGGATGACTTCTCATTCCCTGTGGTGCGAATATTCACCGTACGTGCTCCCGTTGTATCCACAGTGCGGTTCACAGGAATATCAGTTGCTGTGAAATAGTAATCCGTGTGCGGATGGAGAGATTGCGTCTTTTCATGAACCGGATCCCTGTCACTTGGTAGGAGCCATTTTGTGGTCTTTACAGATGTAAACACACAAAGGAAATGAAACGTACGGTATATCCGCGCGCTTTTTCTTCTTCTACGCGGGCGGGTGGTTGCTCACAGTAGAAGAAGAAGCGCTTCCTGTTCTATGGGGGCGGGTGCTTACCTTGGCGGTTGCTTGCGTAGAAGAAGAAGCGCTTCCTGTTCTACGGGGAAAAAAGATGGCGGCTGTTTACCGAAGTTGCGAGACCGAAACTTTATGAAAATGAATCTTAATATTTATCCATATATAAAGCGCACCGGGTTATAAGGCGCACTGTCAGCTTTTGAGAAAATTTGTGGTTTTTAGGTGCGCCTTATAGTGCGGAAAATACGGTACTAATACCCGTATACAGTACAACCCTACTAGTTACTATGGTAATCTACGTCACAGCAGGTCAGATGAGGCACCAAGCAGTGTGGGTGTGGCTTGATTGTAAAATATGTCGATTGAGAGGGGGTGTGACGTTCATATAATCTCAATATTCAGGTTTTTATCGTTCATAGAAACATTTAAAATTCCATACCGTTTTTAAGGCGGTCTGTCATAAGATTTTTAGCATTCAATCAGACTTTATTGTGAGGTTTTGTATTAGTTTTCCTAATAATAGATATACCGGCCCCCAAACACATTTTTATTCTCTAAATTTGGCAACCTGAGTCAAAATAATTGGCCAGTCCTGTTCTGGAAGAAAGTTCTTTGGTCAGATGAAACAAAAATGTAGCTGTTTGGCCACAATACCCAGCAATATGTTTGGAGGAGAAAAGGTAAGGCCTTTAATCCCAGGAACACCACGCCAACCGTCAAGCATGGTGGTGGTAGTATTATGCTTTGGGCCTGTTTTGCTGCCAATGGAACTGCTGCTTTAAATGGGACAATGAAAAAGGAGGATTAGCTCCAAATTGTTCAGGACAAGCTAAAATCATCAGACCCGGAGGTTGGGTCTTGGGCGCAGTTGGGTGTTCCAACAGGACAATGACCCAAAACTCACGTTGAAAGTGGAAAAGGAATCAGGCTAGAATGAAGATTTTAGAATGGTGTTCCCAAAGTCCGGACTTTAAAGGTGTGGACAATGCTGAAGAAACAAGTCCGTGTCAGAAAACCAACACATTTAGCTGAACTGCACCAATTTTGTCAAGAGGAGTGGTCAAAAATTCAAGCCGAAGCTTGTGGATGGCTACCAAAAGTGCCTTATTGCAGTGAAACTTGTAAGCAAATATTAACATTGCTGTATGTATACTTTTGACCCTCACATTTTCAGTAGAGCCATAATAAATTCATAAAAGAAGCAAACTTCATGAATGTTTTTTGTGACCAACAAGTATGTGCTCCAATCACTACATCACAACAAAATAAGAGTTGTAGAAGTGATTGTAAACACAAGACACCGGTGTATGTACACTTTTGACCACCACTGTATTCAACCAAAAACCAATGAAGCATCATCACTGCCATATTACCCAAAAATATAACATGATGAGTTTTGATCATTTCATACATTTTTTTAAAGGTTTTTCTTAAGGGTCTTAATGGACGAGCCCCGGATGTGATGTGTAAAGAAATACAAAAGGTACAGTAGTGAAGGTGTGCAGGCGGTGGAATCTATAGAGTGAAAAGGTGGTGGACCACTCTGGGTCAGTCTGAGTTCTCAGTGAAGACCTCACATCTGTGGAAGTCTTTGCCACCGGAGTTAAAGTCACAGTCGGACAAGACACTTTCCTCCACAAAACTGAACAAGCTGCTTAAGGACAATCAGAAGTGTGAGCACTAGAACTGGGTGTGGACTCTCACTATTATGTTAGATCCACTATGGACTGGACTATCACTATTATGTTAGAGTCACTATGGACTGGACTATCACTATTATGTTAGAGCCACTATGGACTGGACTATCACTATTATGTTGGATCCACTATGGACTGGACTCTCACACTATTATGTTAGATCCACTATGGACTGGACTCACACTATTATGTTGGATCCACTATGGACTGGACTCTCACTACTATTATGTTAGATCCACTATGGACTGGACTCACACTATTATGTTGGATCCACTATGGACTGGACTCTCACAATATTATGTTAGATCCACTATGGACTGGACTCTCACACTATTATGTTAGATCCACTATGAACTGGAATCACACTATTATGTTAGATCCACTATGGACTGGACTCTCACACTATTATGTTAGATCCACTATGGACTGGACTCACACTATTATGTTGGATCCACTATGGACTGGACTCTCACTATTATGCTAGATCCACTATGGACTGGACTCACACTATTATGTTGGATCCACTATGGACTGGACTCTCACAATATTATGTTAGATCCACTATGGACTGGACCCTCACACTATTATGTTAGATCCACTATGAACTGGAATCACACTATTATGTTAGATCCACTATGGACTGGACTCTCACACTATTATGTTAGATCCACTATGGACTGGACTCTCACTATTATGTTAGATCCACTATGGACTGGACTCTCACAATATTATGTTAGATCCACTATGGACTGGACTCACACGATTATGTTTGATCAACTATGGACTAGACTCTCACACTATTATGTTATATCCACTATGGACTGGACTCTCACTATTATGTTAGATCCACTATGGACTGGACTCTCACACTATTATGTTAGATCCACTATGGACTGGACTCTCACAATATTATGTTAGATCCACTATGGACTGGACTCTCACTATTATGTTAGATCCACTATGGACTGGACTCTCACACTATTATGTTAGATTCACTATGGACTGGACTCTCACTATTATGTTAGATGCACTATGGACTGGACTCTCACACTATTAACTAGATCCCCTATGGACTGGACTCTCACACTATTATGTTAGATCCACTATGGACTGGACTCTCACACTATTATGTTAGATCCACTATGGACTGGACTCTCACAATATTATGTTAGATCCACTATGGACTGGACTCACACTATTATGTTAGATCCACTATGGACTGGACTCTCACAATATTATGTTAGATCCACTATGGACTGGACTCTCACACTATTATGTTAGATCCACTATGGACTGGACTCACACACTACTATGTTAGATCTACTATGGACTGGACTCTCACAATATTATGTTAGATCCACTATGGACTGGACTCACACTATTATGTTGGATCCACTATGGACTGGACTCTCACAATATTATGTTAGATCCACTATGGACTGGACTCTCACACTATTATGTTAGATCCACTATGGACTGGACTCTCACACTATTATGTTAGATCCACTATGGACTGGACTCTCACACTATTATGTTAGATCCACTATGGACTGGACTCACACTATTATGTTGGATCCACTATGGACTGGACTCTCACTATTATGCTAGATCCACTATGGACTGGACTCACACTATTATGTTGGATCCACTATGGACTGGACTCTCACAATATTATGTTAGATCCACTATGGACTGGACTCTCACACTATTATGTTAGATCCACTATGAACTGGAATCACACTATTATGTTAGATCCACTATGGACTGGACTCTCACACTATTATGTTAGATCCACTATGGACTGGACTCTCACTATTATGTTAGATCCACTATGGACTGGACTCTCACAATATTATGTTAGATCCACTATGGACTGGACTCTCACTATTATGTTAGATCCACTATGGACTGGACTCTCACACTATTATGTTAGATCCACTATGGACTGGACTCTCACAATATTATGTTAGATCCACTATGGACTGGACTCTCACTATTATGTTAGATCCACTATGGACTGGACTCTCACACTATTATGTTAGATTCACTATGGACTGGACTCTCACTATTATGTTAGATGCACTATGGACTGGACTCTCACACTATTAACTAGATCCCCTATGGACTGGACTCTCACACTATTATGTTAGATCCACTATGGACTGGACTCTCACACTATTATGTTAGATCCACTATGGACTGGACTCTCACAATATTATGTTAGATCCACTATGGACTGGACTCACACTATTATGTTAGATCCACTATGGACTGGACTCTCACAATATTATGTTAGATCAACTATGGACTGGACTCACACACTACTATGTTAGATCTACTATGGACTGGACTCTCACAATATTATGTTAGATCCACTATGGACTGGACTCTCACAATATTATGTTGGATCCACTATGGACTGGACTCTCACTATTATGTTAGATCCACTATGGACTGGACTCACACTATTATGTTAGATCCACTATGGACTTGACTCACACTATTATGTTGGATCCACTATGGACTGGACTCTCACAATATTATGTTGGATCCACTATGGACTGGACTCTCACACTATTATGTTAGATCCACTATGGACTGGACTCTCACTATTATGTTAGATCCACTATGGACTGGACTCTCACTATTATGTTAGATCCACTATGGACTGGACTCTCACAATATTATGTTAGATCCACTATGGATTGGACTCTCACACTATTATGCTAGATCCACTATGGACTGGACTCTCACACTATTAACTAGATCCACTATGGACTGGACTCTCACACTATTATGTTAGATCCACTATGGACTGGACTCTCACTGTTATGTTAGATCCACTATGGACTGGACTCTCACAATATTATGTTAGATCCACTATGGACTGGACTCTCACTATTATGTTAGATCCACTATGGACTGGACTATCACTATTATGTTAGATCCACTATGGACTGGACTCTCACACTATTATGTTAGATCCACTATGGACTGGACTATCAATATTATGATAGATCCACTATGGACTGGACTCTCACAATATTATGCTAGATCCACTCGACGTCCATTGCACCAGTCACCCAGGGTGGGGTCCCCACATCTGCAGTCCCCTCCAAGGTTTCTCATTGTCCCATTGGGTTGAGTTTTTTCTTGCCCTGAGGATGTCATTGTGGCTTGCGCAGCCCTTTGAGACACACGTGATTTAGGGCCATATAAGTAAACATTGATTGATTCATTGATAGTACGCACAAATGGGGCCAAATATTTTTAATGTACTTTAATTTTGTACTTGTCTTAATCTTGTTGTATGAGTTTTTTCACTTTTCTTTGAAAGCCTAACCAGGGACGAGGGTTGCAAATGAGCCTGTGGCTAGAAGTCTTAAGTACTTTGACATGGCTTACCTGTGGGTAGCAATCTGTCATTGTACTGTCCCTGTCAAAGAAATAAAGAAATAAAACCTTAGTCCACGAACAATTCCTCCGTTGAGCTGGCTGGTATTAGACGACAAGCATCCCTGAGTGGAACTTTGGACAGTCCAGCTGCTCTGTATTCTGCTCCATGCCCAGCATCTTCTAGTGTCAACATCTAGAGAATTCATTGAAATGGCGGAGGCTTGCCCTCCATATCCTTCACATCCTGTGAGCCGTCACAGCGGATATTTGATATCGCTCCAACAATGTACCACGGAGGTTCTCCTAAGACGGTGCATATTCCTGAGCGTATATATTAGGTGAATCCCACCGCCTTGAGATGCTCGACTTCAAGTATTTATCTTAACCAAGTGCAACTGCTGTAAAATATTTCCATTCCTTCCACCATTTAAGCCGTTCGTAGTCACAAGGTGGCCTTAAAAACTCAGAATTCAACCTAGATTTGTACAGAAAACAGTCAAACGAGAACCAGGATCCCAAGCATAACTGGTAAAACCTTTCTCAATGTTTACCGTATTTTCCGCACTATTAGCCGCACCTAAAAACCACAAATTTACTCAAAAGCTGACAGTGCGGCTTATAACCCGGTGCGCTTTATATATGGATTAATATTAAGATTCATTTTCATAAAGTTTCGGTCTCGCAACTATGGTAAACAGCCGCCATCTTTTTTCCCCGTAGAAGAGGAAGTGCTTCTTCTTCTACGCAAGCAACCGCCAAGGTAAGCACCCGCCCCCATAGAACAGGAAGCGCTTTTTCTTCTACTGTAAGCAACCACCCGCCCGCGTAGAAGAAGAAGAAGCGCGCGGATATTACGTTTCATTTCCTTTGTGTGTTTACATCTGTAAAGACCACAAAATGGCGACAGGTTTCCGGTTCATGAAAAGACGCAATCTCTCCATCCGCACACGGACTACTATTTCACAGCAACTGCCTAAAGACTTTCAAGAAAAGCTGGCTACTTTCCGTGCATATTGTAAAAACAAGATAGCTGAAAAAAAGATCCGGCCAGAGAACATTATCAACATGGACGAGGTTCCACTGACTTTTGATATTCCTGTGAACCGCACTGTGGATACAACGGGAGCACGTACGGTGAATATTCGCACCACAGGGAATGAGAAGTCATCCTTCACTGTGGTTCTAGCTTGCCATGCTAATGGCCAGAAACTTCCACCCATGGTGATATTCAAAAGGAAGACCTTGCCAAAAGAGACCTTTCCAGCCGGCGTCATCATAAAAGCTAACTCGAAGGGATGGATGGATGAAGAAAAGATGAGCGAGTGGTTAAGGTAAGTTTACGCGAAGAGGCCGGGTGGCTTTTTTCACGCAGCTCCGTCCATGTTGATATACGACTCCATGCGCGCCCACATCACGCTGGTTTTTAATATATTATTAAAGTTTGACTGACCTATCTGACTGTTTTTTTGACATTCCTTTAGCGCAGTTAGATGCGGCTTACAACACGGGGCGGCTTATAGGTGGACAAAGTTTTGAAATATGCCGTTCATTGAAGGCGCGGCTTATAACCCAGGGCGCCTCATGGTGCGGAAAATACGGTACTATTTCTTTGGCTTTCTGGAATTATTGCTGTATCAACTTATAATCAACCTTTTCCAATCACTTTATAATTTAAAAACAATATAGCACCGATTCTGTTCATAACTTTTATGGGCAGAATGTCTAGGCGCAGTCAGGGCGTTGAGGGGATCCGGTTTGGTGGCTGCAGGATGTGGTCCTGATGGCTTCAACTGGCCAGGATCTTCAGCTCTCACTGGATCGGTTCGCAGCCGAGTCTGAAGCAACTGGGATGAGAATCAGCACCTCCAAGTCCGAGTCCTTGGTTCTCGCCCGGGAAAGGGTGGAGTGCCATCTCCAGGTTGGGGAGGAGATCTTTCCCCAAGTAGAGGAGATCAAGTACCTCAGAGTCTTGCTCACGAGTGAGGGAAGAGTGGATCGTGAGATCGACAGGCGGATCGATGCGGCGTCTTCAGTAATGCGGACGCTGTATTGATCCGTTGTGGTGAAGAAGGAGCTGAGCCGGAAGGCAAAGTTCCCAATTTACCGGTCGATCTCCGTTCTCATCCTCACCTATGGTCATGAGCTTTGGGTTATGACCGAAAGGACAAGATCACGGGTACAAGCGGCCGAAATGAGTCTCCTCCGCTGGGTGGTGGGTCTCTCCCTTAGAGATAGGGTGAGAAGCTCTGTCATCCGGGAGGACCTCAAAGTAAAGCCGCTGCTCCTCCACATGGAGAGAAACCAGATGAGGTGGTTCGGGCATCTGGTCAGGATGCCACCCGAACGCCTCCCAAGGGAGGTGTTTAGGGCACGTCCGACCGACAGGAGCCCACGGGGAAGACCCAGGACACATTGGGAAGACTATCTCTCCCGGCTGGGCTGGGGATGCCTCGGGATCCCCCGGGAGGAGCTGGACGAAGTAGCTGGGGAGAAGGAAGTCTGGGCTTCCCTGCTTAGGCTGCTGGCCCCGCGACCCGAAGAAAATGGATGGATGGATATAGCAACGTAGTACACAGGAGTTCTGTTTATTACTTGGTTTTAAGTCATATTCCCACCTGTATTTAGTCAGTAGCCTGTTCCCTTTGGGAACTGTGGGCTTTCTCTGGTTTCCTCCCAGATCCCTAAAACATCTTAGGTTCCAAGAACAATCTCAATAGCTGTGAATAACAGAAATGTTGTTAGTTTATATGTACCCCTGTGACTGACTAAGTCCGAGGTTCACCCTTGTTCTCACCTGTGATCCTAATAAGGTGAAGTGGTACAGAACAAGGCTGGATGAATGGATGGATGAATGGATTAATTGCCCATGCGGTGTTTCCAGTACTGCCATTTGTGACCACTTCAAACAGATTCTGCGCTACCTTTTGAAAATCCTCAATGGTAACACACCTTCATGCGGAGACTCTTAGTTTAAAACATTTTACCTTGAAACTGTCACTTCTGTCTACCTTTTGTTGTTGTTTTTCAGTTCTATTGGTGATAGAATCCCTCTTCTTCTGTGAGTTTTCTAAGGCTTCAGGAAATATTGGACGTTTGAAGCATGATGGGCTCCCCCTGTGATATTTTATTGATGTTCTGATACCATCAACGTTGGAATGACAGTTTATTTAGTCAGTAGCATTTGACTGCTAAACAAATTAGCTGATGAAGTACTACAGTTTCTCTGATAAGTATACTTGGTGCCATTGTTTGTATCAATATATTTGCATTTATTCCATTGACTGATATCTCGTACTTGAGTATTTCAGTCACAACTGTGATGCACTTCAAGGCCTGGATTAAAGCTAACGAGTCCATCTGAGACTTTGACCTGAGCCCCAAAGTGGTCTGTAATACTCAAAACTACCACTTCACCCTCACTCAAAAGCACATGACAATAGGACTCGTCTATGTCGACGGGAGGAACTTCGGAAATGCTTTGATGCAAATTTGAAGGGATTTGTTTTCCCTCCAAAGTCAAATTTTTAGCCTGTTTTTTGAGTCTGTCTGCAAAATGTTCAATTCTGTACTAACCTACTCAGTGGCCTAGTGGTTAGAGTGTCCGCCCTGAGATCGGTAGGTTGTGAGTTCAAACCCCGGCCGAGTCATACCAAAGACTATAAAAATGGGACCCATTGCCTCCCTGCTTGGCACTCAGTATCAAGGGTTGGAATTGGGGGTTAAATCACCAAAATGATTCCCGGGCGCGGCCACTGCTGCTGCCCACTGCTCCCCTCACCTCCCAGGGGGTGATCAAGGGTGATGGGTCAAATGCAGAGAATAATTTCGCCACACCTAGTGTGTGTGTGACAATCATTGGTACTTTAACTTTAACTTTAGTGTTGTCCCGATACCAATATTTTGGTACCAGTACCTAAATGTATGTCGATACTTTTCTAAATAAAAAATGTCATTATTGTCTTTATTGTAACAAAAAATGTTAGTGTACATGAAACTTTTGTTTATTATTGTCATTTAGTCCTTAAATAAAATAGTGAACATACTAGACAACTTGTCTTTTAGTAGTAAGTAAACAAACAAAGACTCCTAATTAGTCTGCAGTAACATATTGTGTCATTTATATTATTTTGTAGACATTATGACGGACAAACTGTAAAAATGTATTATTAATCTACTTGTTCATTCATTCTTATTATCTGCTTATTTTCTCTTTCAACATGTTCTATCTACACTTCTGTTAAAATGTAATAATCACTTATTCTTCTCTTCTTTGATACTTTACATTAGTTTTGGATGATACCACACATTTAGGTATCAATACGATACCAAGTAGTTACAGGATCATACATTGGTCATATTCAAAGTCCTCATGTGTCCAGAGACATATTTACTGACTTTATAAACATAATATGAATTTTTAAAAAAGGAAAAAAGATTTTGTGACGATAAAAAATATCAATGTAATCATAGTAGTATCGACGAGATACACTCTTGTACTTGGTATCATTACAGTGGAAGTCAGGTGTAGATCCACCCATGGCGTTTGTTTACATTGTGACGCCGGTGAGCTACGGTGTGTAGTGAAGCATGTTTAGCTATTCCTCGTCCTCCAGTGATAATGTACTTGTAAGAAACATACTTTATTTGTTGCCATGGAGGCCAGGATTAGTGATTTAGAAGTACCGTATTTTCCGCACCATAAGGCGCCCTGGGTTATAAGCCGCGCCTTCAATGAACGGCATATTTCAAAACTTTGTCCACCTATAAGCCGCCCCGTGTTATAAGCCGCATCTAACTGCGCTAAAGGAATGTCAAAAAAACAGTCAGATAGGTCAGTCAAACTTTAATAATATATTAAAAACCAGCGTGATGTGGGCGCGCATGGAGTCGTATATCAACATGGACGGAGCTGCGTGAAAAAAGCCACCCGGCCTCTTCGCGTAAACTTAAACTTACCTTAACCACTCGCTCATCTTTTCTTCATCCATCCATCCCTTCGAGTTAGCTTTTATGATGACGCCGGCTGGAAAGGTCTCTTTTGGCAAGGCCTTCCTTTTGAATATCACCATGGGTGGAAGTTTCTGGCCATTAGCATGGCAAGCTAGAACCACAGTGAAGGATGACTTCTCATTCCCTGTGGTGCAAATATTCACCGTACGTGCTCCCGTTGTATCCACAGTGCGGTTCACAGGAATATCAAAAGTCAGTGGAACCTCGTCCATGTTGATAATGTTCTCTGGCCGGATCTTTTTTTCAGCTATCTTGTTTTTACAATATGCACGGAAAGTAGCTAGCTTTTCTTGAAAGTCTTTAGGCAGTTGCTGTGAAATAGTAGTCCGTGTCCGGATGGAGAGATTGCGTCTTTTCATGAACCGGAAACCTGTCGCCATTTTGTGGTCTTTACAGATGTAAACACACAAAGGAAATGAAACGTAATATCCGCGCGCTTCTTCTTCTTCTTCTACGCGGGCGGGTGGTTGCTTACAGTAGAAGAAGAAGCGCTTCCTGTTCTATGGGGGCGGGTGCTTACCTTGGCGGTTGCTTGCGTAGAAGAAGAAGCACTTCCTCTTCTACGGGGAAAAAAGATGGCGGCTGTTTACCGTAGCTGCGAGACCGAAACTTTATGAAAATGAATCTTAATATTAATCCATATATAAAGCGCACCGGGTTATAAGCCGCACTGTCAGCTTTTGAGTAAATTTGTGGTTTTTAGGTGCGGCTAATAGTGCGGAAAATACGGTAGCTAAAACACTGCGGATGGATGTTAGTTGCTAGCTAGCTAGCCATGTCTTAAAGCACCTCTTTCAGCGTTTTGCTTCACCTTTATCTTTACTTTTTAGACCAAAATGCTCCCTTTTCTGTCTACACCCTGTGTCTGCTTGTAAGTACTCTGTGTGTGTGCGCTGCCGAACATGCTCCTCTGCTCGTAAAACCAGCAATGTCGCAACGTGACGTCGCCCCGTCATGCCCGTTAAAAAAAAATGGGGAACTGGTACTTTTCAAACAGAGTATAGTACCCTTTTTGATTCATTAGTACCGTCATACTATACTAGTACTGGTATATGGTACAACCCTATTCTGGAGGCGTACCCAGATTGTGATTGGAATCATCCATCATACCTGCCAACTTTTGAAATCAGAAAAACCTAGTAGCCAGGGTCCAAGGGCCGTAGGCCCCGGTAGGTCCAGGACAAAGTCCTGGTGGGGGGTTCAGGGCTTCGCCCCCCCGACGCAAAATGATTATTAGCATTCAGACAGGTTAAAATGTTGCTAAAACCATCACTTTTCTATCAGTCACAGTGACTTTTCAAAACAAACATATTACAGCAAAAATCATATGGGTTGATTGACATGTTTATTCTGTAAGCTAACTTCAATAGTTTGAAATGATTTTGACAGTTAATGCCAGTTATCCTGTCAACCTTTCACAAGACTTCAATTTGTTCATTGAAAGTATAAACACTTTTTACAGTAAACAAATGGTAAAACAGTACTAAACAATTCCATTAAAAAAAAAAATTGGTGTATTATTAACTTTCTGTCCAAGCTTGTATAATCTACTGCCTTGTTCAATTGTAAAAAATATTCTGTGCCTAAAATTCACATTTCTATCACAATTATCATACTGTAAACATGGTAAGCTAACTTCATTAAAATTAATAGTCCTGTCAATAGCATGGAATTACAATTCAAATGTAGTTTTTTTGTAAGCCTTTCAAAAGAATTCAAAATATGAAAAATTAATGACAATTAATTGAAGCCATCAGACACTTGAAAAGTGGCACATCACATCTCTAATGTAATCATTTTAACTTTTCAACAGAAATAGCACTGCAAAAATATTAAGGACATACTTCTGTATTTTGGTAGTTATGCTGTCAACATTTAACAAGATTTCTTCAACTTGGACTTGAAAGCATAAATAGTATAAACACTTTTAACAGTATGTCGTGCTGTGAAATACAGCCGACAGGATTGCGCACCAAACACGAAGCAAGGCCAAAGTGCATGCATGGTGCAGGAGAACAAAGCACTTCTTTCATTTAAGGTTTGTGATAAACCATCAAACTCATTCGTTAAAAGGACTCTATAGTAATATAAAGCGAATTTTTCTGGACATTATCATGCAAGAAAAGTTTATTTTTGGGACCGCGATCACCGCGTAATGATTTTTAAAGGTTGCATTACAAACATTTAACTGTCCCATGTGATCAGCCAGTGCGATTGGAAGTCCATGCTCAATTATTGCCTCCGTAAATAAAACTTCGGCATTCATCACATCCAAAGAATCTGTTTGGGCGACGAAAAACGTTGAAAGTTTTCCACTTGTATCGCTAGCAACGGCATTAGACTTGTGTTTTTTTGTCCCAACGTGGTCTTTTACATCGCTAATTCCTCCGTGTCCGATCGAAAAATCTTGTCTGCACAAGGTGCAATTCGCGTAGTTTTCACCCTTTTTTTTTTTAAATTAATGAAAAAACTTATTTTTTATCACTGCAACCGTAACCCGGAATAGGTTGATGAAAACCGTACGAATTACGGGAAAACCGGAGTAGTTGGCAGGTATGATCCATTCCCCGCCCAATTCAAAATAATTATCATTTATATTTTGAACATGTACACTGTAAATGTATACCTTGAAGACGTACTGCTATTATAACAAACAATATATACATTTGGCGGTCACCTTATTAGGTACACTCTTTGATCGTCATCTAAAGCAGTGTTTTTCAACCTTTTTTGAGCCAAGGCACATTTTTTGCGTTGAAAAAAATGTGCAGGCACACCACCAGCAGAAATCATTAAAAAACAAAACTCAGTTGACAGTAAAAAGTCGTTGTCGCAATTGTTGGATATGACTTTAAAGCATAACCAAGCATGCATCAATATAGCTCTTGTCTCAAAGTAGGTGTACTGTCACCACCTGTCACATCACACCATGACTTATTTGGACTTTTTTGCTGTTTTCCTGTGTGTAGTATTTTACTTCTTGTCTTGTGCTCCTATTTTGGTGGTTTTTTCTCTTTTTTTGGTATTTTCCTGTAGCAGTTTCATGTCTTCCTTTGAGTGATATTTCCCGCATCTACTTTGTTTTAGCAATTAAGAATATTTCAGTTGTTTTTATCCTTGTTGATTGTCATGTCATGTTCGGATGTACATTGTGGACGCCGTCTTTGCTCCACAGTAAGTCTTTGCTGTCGTCCAGCATTCTGTTTTCGTTTACTTTGTAGCCAGTTCAGTTTTAGTTTCGTTCTGCATAGCCTTCCCTACGCTTAAATGCCTTTTCTTAGGGGCACTCACCTTTTGTTTATTTTTAGTTTAAGCATTATACTCCTTTTTACCTGCACCCTGCCTCCCGCTCTTTCCATCTACAAAGCAATTAGCTACCTGCTGCCACCTACTGATATGGAAGAGTATAACGTGGTAAGTCTGCCAATCTCCAGACAGTGCGGACACTCAACAATGGCACATTATTTGCGGATTATAATTACTGGTTTGCAAAAAATATTTTTAACCCAAATAGGTGAAATTAACACACCCCTTATGGCGGAGGAATTGACATTAGTGTCATTATTATGCTCTTGACCTCTGTATGCATGATGAGATGATCTTCAAGATGCAACCTTTTAATCACATTTGAATAATAGGAGACTGAGACTTATGCGGTGGATTTAAAGATTCCTTCTTTACAAATGTCAACCTGTTGCTGGGTAGATTTTGAAAAGGAATTGTATCGTACGGTATTTAGTATATTATATGATGATGTACATTTGAACTGTCCATAAACTGTGTGCTTCCAGGGATGACCTTCTTGCAGAACGGACTCTGATATTAACAAAAGAAACATTAATGTAATACAAAATGTTGTCTGTCTGTAAATAAATAAATACATTTAAAAATAAATAAATAAATAAAAAATAAAATAAAAATAAATATATATATATATATATATATATATATATATATATATATATATATATATATATATATATATATATATGTATGTGTGTGTGGCAAAAAACTCCATTCTCATCCACAACAGTACACCATGGCAAAAAAAGAACAATGCAACATTTGACGTCACTATGGGAAGTTTTGACGGAGCAGAAACGTGTGAACTCGTTGGGAGTTTCCTCCTCTCCCAGCTCGCTAGCCTCAATCTGAACCTTGGTATTTACCGTGATGACGGACTGGCAGTGTGTCGCGCCTCGCCAAGGAGCAGCGAGAATACCAAGAAGCGCATATGCCAAATTTTCAAAGAGAACGGCCTACGGATCACGATTGAAGCCAACAAGCAAACCGTCAACTTCCTTGACGTCACTTTCAACCTGAGAAATAACAGCTACCAACCATTCACGAAACCCAACACAACACTCCAATACCTGCACCATGACAGCAACCACCCACCCACCACCACGAAAAGAATACCTACCGGAATCAATAAAAGGCTATCGATGCTGTCATCTAGCAAAGCTGAATTTGACCAAGCAACCCCCCCGTACCAAAAAGCCCTTGATGAAAGCGGATACAATTTCACCCTCACCTATGAACCCACGCCAGGAAACCAGCCAAAAAAGAACAGAAAACGAAACGACATCATCTGGTACAACCCCCCATACAGCAAAAACGTCTCAACGAACATTGGACACAAATTCCTCAATCTGATTGACAAACACTTTCCCAAAGACAACACCCTAAGAAAAGTATTCAACAAGAACAACATTAAATTGAGCTACAGCTGCATGAACAATATACGACAAATCATCTCAAACCACAACAAAACAATTGCAAATGAGCCGTCGACCCCCAGACAGAGCGACTCCAAAACCAACAAAGCATGTAACTGTCGAAAGAAACCTGATTGCCCCCTCAACGGGGGGTGCTTACAAACATCAGTTGTCTACCAATCTAAGGTAATGCGAAAGGACATTAACACATCCGACACATATGTAGGATTAACCGAGGGTGAATTCAAAACCAGATGGAACAATCACAAGGCTTCTTTCAGGAACAAAAACCTGCGAAATACCACAGAACTGAGCAAACACATTTGGGACCTCAAAGACAATAATGTTGAATATTCAATAACATGGCAAATTCTTGCATCCAGCACACCTTACAATAGTGGTAATAAAAGATGCAACCTATGCTTGAAAGAGAAACTGTTTATTATTTACCGTCCAGACCTGTCATCCCTCAACAAGCGCAGCGAAATTGTAACAGCATGCCGCCATAGACGGAAACACCTCCTAGGTAACACATGAGCCAATCACCACGCCCCTAGGCCAGCCTGTACCCACCCACTCTGTGCCCTATATAAACCATGGTATGCGAATGCTCCCATTAAAATCTCCTGATGATTGAGGGTACCCCCCCTCATGAAACAGGCCTGTAGAGATGAAATAGTCTTGTGATTATTTTTCCCACACATATATATATATATATATATATATATAACTCTAGACCACAGGTGTCAAACTCAAGGCCCGAGGGCCACATCTGGCCCGCCACATCATTTTATCTCGCCCACAACCACCCGGAAATGATATGTGTCAATAAAGTACTTCATGTTTTCTCACTAAATGTACATTTTCATTTTGACAGGAAAAAAATGTACGTACTGCTTTAGTACCCAACAGTGCAACAAATATTACAGTATATTATCATACTTTCCAAACATGTCTGCATAAAAATAAATAAAAAATACTTGACTTTACAGCAAACTACCCATCATATTAATAAAAATGACATTACATTTGACGATGTTCTTTACAACATGTTACTGTAAAATTGAAAAAAAAATACTACTGTTCTTTGCGTTACAATTCTGTTGACTGAGCTGCCAGTTTTTGACCGTAAAATCTACGGTTGTTGTTTTTAACGGCGTATTTCTGTAAATGGAAAGACGGCACATTTGTTTTTAAGGGTAGAAAAACTGGCAGCTAAGTTGCCAGAATAAAAAAAGAACGTGTACCGTTTTCCTATGAACAATATAATGTTGTAAAAAACAATGTCAATTTAACACAAAAATTCTGGCAAATTCTGCCAGACTTTTCCGTAAACCTCCAACCCCCCCAAAAAAAACAGTGGTACTGTTTTTTACATTTACCGTAAAACACTATTTTACAGTAAAATGTTGTAAATGTAAAGTTTTTACTGTAAAATGGACAGTCTACTTTAAATATATATATAATTATTAATAATATCCAGAGGCAAATTCATACATTATTGGCTGTTACAAGAAATGAAAACCACGTTGACATCCCTCCTCTATATCCAAAAAAAAGCTGCTTTTACCAGAATGTACGTTAGCGCATGTCGTTTGTTGGTATTATTAGATGACTTAGAAAAACTGGCAGCTAAGTTGCCAGAATAATATAATGTTGTAAAAACCGATGTCAATTTAACACAAAAATTCTGGCAACTAAACTGCCAGATTTTTCCGTAAACCCCCCTCCACCCCCAAAAAAAACAGTGGTACTGTTTTTTACATTTACCTTAAAACACTATTTTACAGTAAAATTGTGTAAATGTAAAGTTTTTACTGTGAAATGGACAGTCGACTTTAAATATATGTATATATATATATATATATATATATATATATATATAAAATTAATAATGAAATCCAGAGGCAAATTCATACATTATTGGCTGTTACAAGCAATGAAAACCACTCTGACATCCCTCCTCTATATCCAAAAAAAAAGCTGCTTTTACCAGAATGTATGTTAGCGTACTGTATGTCATCTGTTGGTATTATTAGATGACTTAGAAAAACTGGCAGCTAAGTTGCCAGAATAAAAAAAAAGGATGTGTACTGTTTTCCATGAACAATATAATGTCAATTTAACGCAAAAATTCTGGCAACTAAGCTGCCAGATTTTTTCGTAAACACCCATCCCCCCCCAAAAAAACAGCGGTACTGTTTTTTACATTTGCCTTAAAACACTATTTTACAGTAAAATTGTGTAAATGTAAAGTTTTTACTGTAAAATGGACAGTCTAATTTAAATATACACATATAATTAACAATGAAATCCAGAGGCAAATCCATACATTATTGGCTGTTACAAGCAATGAAAACCACGTTGACATCCCTCCTCTATATCCAAAAAAAAGCTGCTTTTACCAGAATGTATGTTAGCGCATGTCGTTTGTTGGTATTATTAGATGACTTAGAAAAACTGGCAGCTAAGTTGCCAGAATAAAAAAAGAACTTATACTGTTTTACCATGAACAATATAATGTTGTAAAAACCGATGTCAATTTAACACAAAAATTCTGGCAAATTCTGCCAGACTTTTCCGTAAACCTCCACCCCCCCCCAAAAAAAACAGTGGTACTGTTTTTTACATTTACCGTAAAACACTATTTTACAGTAAAATGTTGTAAATGTAAAGTTTTTACTGTAAAATAGACAGTCTATTTTAAATATATATTTATACTTAACAATGAAATCCAGAGGCAAATCCATACACTATTGGCTGTTACAAGCAATGAAAACCACTCTGACATCCCTCCTCTATATCCAAAAAAAAAAGCTGCTTTTACCAAAATGTATGTTAGCGTACTGTATGTCGTCTGTTGGTATTATTAGATGACTTATAAAAACTGGCAGCTAAGTTGCCAGAATTAAAAAAGAATTTATAATGTTTTACCATGAAAAATATAATGTTGTAAAAATCAATGTCAATTTAAAAATTCTGGCAAATTCTGACAGATTTTTCCGTAAACCTACACCCACCCCCCCACCCCCCAAAAAAAAAAAACAGTGGTACTGTTTTTACATTACCGTAAAACACTATTTTACAGTAAAATGTTGTAAATGTAATGTTTTTACTGTAAAATGGACAGTCTATTTAAAAAAAAAAATTCTATATATACTGTATATATATATATAGAGGCAAATCCATGCATTATTGGCTGTTACAAGCAATGAAAACCACGTTGACATCCCTCCTCTATATCCAAAAAAAAGCTGCTTTTACCAGAATGTATGTTAGCGTACTGTATGTCGTCTGTTGGTATTATTAGATGACTTAGAAAAACTGGCAGCTAAGTTGCCAGAATAAAAAAAGAACTTATACTGTTTTACCATGAACAATATAATGTTGTAAAAAACAATGTCAATTTAACACAAAAATTCTGGCAAATTCTGCCAGACTTTTCCATAAACCTCCACACCCCCAAAAAAAACCAGTGGTACTGTTTTTTACATTTACCGTAAAACACTATTTTACAGTAAAATGTTGTAAATGTAAAATTTGTACTGTAAAATAGTCTATTTTAAATATATATTTATATTTAACAATGAAATCCAGAGGCAAATCCATACACTATTGGCTGTTACAAGCAATGAAAACCACGTTGACATCCCTCCTCTATATCCCCCAAAAAAAGCTGCTTTTACCAAAATGTATGTTAGCGTACTGTATGTCGTCTGTTGGTATTATTAGATGACTTATAAAAACTGGCAGCTAAGTTGCCAGAATTAAAAAAGAATTTATAATGTTTTACCATGAAAAATATAATGTTGTAAAAATCAATGTCAATTTAAAAATTCTGGCAAATTCTGACAGATTTTTCCGTAAACCTACACCCACCTCCCCACCCCCCCAAAAAAAAACAGTGGTACTGTTTTTACATTACCGTAAAACACCATTTTACAGTAAAATGTTGTAAATGTAATGTTTTTAATGTAAAATAGACAGTCTATTTTAAATATATATTTATACTTAACAATGAAATCCAGAGGCAAATCCATACACTATTGGCTGTTACAAGCAATGAAAACCACGTTGACATCCCTCCTCTATATCCAAAAAAAAAAGCTGCTTTTACCAGAATGTATGTCGTCTGTTGGTATTATTAGATGACTTAGAAAAACTGGCAGCTAAGTTGCCAGAATAAAAAAAAAACGTATACTGTTTTCCCATGAACAATATAATGTTGTAAAAAAACAATGTGAATTTAACACAAAAATTCTGGCAAATTCTGCCAGATTTTTCCATAAACCTCCAACCCCCCCAAAAAAACCAGTGGTACTGATTTTTACATTTACCGTAAAACCCTATTTTACAGTAAAATGTTGTAAATGTAAAGTTTTTACTGTAAAATGGACAGTCTACTTTATACATATATACATATATATATATATATATATATATATATATATATATATATATAACTAATAATGAAATCTAGAGGCAAATTCATACATTATTGGCTGTTACAAGCAATGAAAACCACTCTGACATCCCTCCTCTATATCCAAAAAAAGCTGCTTTTACCAGAATGTATGTTAGCGTACTGTATGTCGTTTGTTGGTATTATTAGATGACTTAGAAAAATTGGCAGCTAAGTTGCCAGAATTAAAAAAAAGATGTGTACTGTTTTCCCATGAACAATATAATGTTGTAAAAAACAATGTCAATTTAACACAAAAATTCTGGCAAATTCTGCCAGACTTTTCCGTAAACCTCCACACCCCCGCCAAAAAACAGTGGTACTGTTTTTTACATTTACCGTAAAACACTATTTTACAGTAAAAGGTTGTAAATGTAAAGTTTTTACTGTAAAATAGACAGTCTACTTTAAATATATATTTATAATTAACAATGAAATCCAGAGGCAAATCCATACACTATTGGCTGTTGTAAGCAATGAAAACCACGTTGACATCCCTCCTCTATATCCAAAAAAAAAAGCTGCTTTTACCAGAATGTATGTCGTCTGTTGGTATTATTAGATGACTTATAAAAACTGGCAGCTAAATTGCCAGAATAAAAAAAGAATTTATAATGTTTTACCATGAAAAATATAATGTTGTAAAAAACAATGTCAATTTAACACAAAAATTCTGGCAAATTCTGCCAGATTTTTCCGTAAACCTACACCCACCCCCCAAAAAAAAAAAAACAGTGGTACTGTTTTTACATTACCGTAAAACACTATTTTACAGTCAAAGGTTGTAAATGTAAAGTTTTTACTGTAAAATAGACAGTCTATTTTAAATATATATTTATAATTAACAATGAAATTCAGAGGCAAATTCATACATTATTGGCTGTTACAAGCAATGAAAACCACGTTGACATCCCTCCTCTATATCCAAAAAAAAAGCTGCTTTTACCAGAATGTATGTCGTCTGTTGGTATTATTAGATGACTTATAAAAACTGGCAGCTAAGTTGCCGGAATAAAAAAAGAATTTATAATGTTTTACATTGAAAAATATAATGTTGTAAAAATCAATGTCAATTTAAAAATTCTGGCAAATTCTGCCAGATTTTTCCGTAAACCTACACCCACCCCCCCACCCCCCCAAACAAAAACAGTGGTACTGTTTTTACATTACCGTAAAACACTATTTTACAGTAAAATGTTGTAAATGTAATGTTTTTACTGTAAAATGGACAGTCTATTTAAAAAAAAAAATTATATATATATATATATATATATATATATATATATAGAGGCAAATCCATGCATTATTGGCTGTTACAAGCAATGAAAACCACGTTGACATCCCTCCTCTATATCCAAAAAAAAAAGCTGCTTTTACCAGAATGTATGTCGTCTGTTGGTATTATTAGATGACTTATAAAAACTGGCAGCTAAGTTGCCGGAATAAAAAAAGAATTTATAATGTTTTACCATGAAAAATATAATGTTGTAAAAATCAATGTCAATTTAAAAATTCTGGCAAATTCTGCCAGATTTTTCCGTAAACCTACACCCACCCCCCCACCCCCCCCCCAAAAAAAACAGTGGTACTGTTTTTACATTACCGTAAAACACTATTTTACAGTAAAATGTTGTAAATGTAATGTTTTTACTGTAAAATGGACAGTCTACTTTAAATATATATATATATATATATATATATATATATATATATATATATATATATATATATATATATATATATATATATATATACATATATGAGAAATAACAGCTACCAACCATTCACGAAACCCAACACAACACTCCAATACGTGCACCATGACAGCAACCACCCACCCACCACCACGAAAAGAATACCTACCGGAATCAATAAAAGGCTATCGATGCTGTCATCTAGCAAAGCTGAATTTGACCAAGCAACCCCCCCGTACCAAAAAGCCCTTGATGAAAGCGGATACAATTTCATCCTCACCTATGAACCCACGCCAGGAAACCAGCCAAAAAAGAACAGAAAACGAAACGACATCATCTGGTACAACCCCCCATACAGCATAAACGTCTCAACGAACATTGGACACAAATTCCTCAATCTGATTGACAAACACTTTCCCAAAGACAACACCCTAAGAAAAGTATTCAACAAGAACAACATTAAATTGAGCTACAGCTGCATGAACAATATACGACAAATCATCTCAAACCACAACAAAACAATTGCAAATGAGCCGTCGGCCCCCAGACAGAGCGACTCCAAAACCAACAAAGGATGTAACTGTCGAAAGAAACCTGATTGGCCTCTCAACGGGGGGTGCTTACAAACATCAGTTGTCTACCAATCTAAGGTAACACGCAAGGACATTAACACATCCGACACATATGTAGGATTAACCGAGGGAGAATTCAAAACCAGATGGAACAATCACAAGGCTTCTTTCAGGAACAAAAACCTGCGAAATACCACAGAACTCAGCAAACACATTTGGGACCTCAAAGACAATAATGTTGAATATTCAATAACATGGCAAATTCTTGCATCCAGCACACCTTACAATAGTGGTAATAAAAGATGCAACCTATGCTTGAAAGAGAAACTGTTTATTATTTACCGTCCAGACCTGTCATCCCTCAACAAGCGCAGCGAAATTGTAACATGCCGCCATAGACGGAAACACCTCCTAGGTAACACATGAGCCAATCACCACGCCCCCAGGCCAGCCTGTACCCACCCACTCTGTGCCCTATATAAACCATGGTATGCGAATGCTCCCATTAAAATCTCCTGATGATTGAGGGTACCCCCCCTCATGAAACAGGCCTGTAGAGATGAAATAGTCTTGTGATTTTTTTTCCCACACATCCGTATATTGCGCTCTACTACGGTATCGAGCACTATTTTTTGGATAACCTTATTAAGACATATATATATATATATATATATATATATATAGAGGCAAATCCATGCATTATTGGCTGTAACAAGCAATGAAAACCACGTTGACATCCCTCCTCTATATCCAAAAAAAGCTACTTTTAGCAGAATGTATGTTAGCACATGTCGTTTGTTGGTATTATTAGATGACTTAGATTAGATTACTTTATCCTAGCATATCGTGTGTTTCCTCAACCCATCAATGAGTGATGTCATTGTCAAAACAAATACTCACACACGGCAACCAGAGGAATGATTTTGGCACTTTAGCATTGTTAAGCATGATTATGCAACATTCTATAAGTCAGATGGGAGGAACATCATCACAGGTCCTCTTTGACATGAGTGTCATATTATTGTCCACATACCTTTCTTGCACGGCTTAACACTGCAGTATTTACATTTGGCAAAGCCTCTAAATGTCTCATTTTTCATCTTCAGCTCCAAAGCCCACGTGACAGGGCATGCAGACCAAGTGATGGACGACCAGGGTGGAGGAGAAGAAGATGGAGGGAGGAACATCCGTTCTTCCGCTTCCTTTTAAAAACTGCCACATCACGCCGAACAGTCGGCCAAAACCGGACGTTAAAAAGACGGCGGACTCCATCGCTGACCACTGGCACAGGGGTGTTGTCCACTGAGGGATGCATTCTGATACATCTAAATATGCGGCCGCCATTTGGATATAAAGCAAATTTAATGTATAGATGTTGGAAAAGGAAAAAAAAAATGCTTTAAAAAATGACGCCAGATTACCCGTACTCTACTGTGCTGTAAGGGGGTTAGGGTGAACAAATCAAGCGCTCCTTTTCTGCATAACAGAACTTTCCTCCAGAAGGTCTTATCTTTGTCTATGTCAGCGTTTCTCAAAGTGTGGGGCGCGCCCCACTGGTGGGGAATAGAGACATGACAGGTGGGGCGCGAGGAACGGGAGGAAATTTCACTTAAAAAATTTTTTTTTAATTATTATATTCTTAGATTATTTTTTTTACTATGCTTTCATTTTCTATACACACTGTAAATCACTTTGTGATTCTGTCTGTGAAATCCGCTATATAAATAAATGGAAATTACCGGTACTTATTTTTACTGTAGGCTTTATATTTCTCGGTAGGAGCGAAAGTTTGACAGACATAGCAACAGTAACTAATGGGGGCGGGGCTAAGCGGAACAAACTTTCGAGCGGATGGGTAGCAGGCTAATGTGTGGACCACAATTACACAAATATATACATTTGTGACTCGCACTTCAAAGGTCGTCGAGCCAGAGCCAGCGCCTGCAGAGAAACAAAAATGTGACGGGCACACACTGTGTCATTCACCGGGAAGCACTCGCGTCAAGGCAGCTCAGCCCCGAACTCAATGAGGTTTTAACAGATGTTGTGAGCGCGGTAAATTTGATCAAAACACGACCACTGAAAGCGCGACTGTTCTCTGCACTGTGTGAGGAAATGGGAGCTGATCATACAGCCGTGCTGTTTCACAGTGAAGCAAGGTGGCTCTCCTGGGGGAAAGTGCTGTCACTTGCCCTGTCTTGCCAAATGCATAGCTCCTCCTTTTTTTTTTGCAAAGATTGCAAAGTGGCACTTTTATTGTATTTATTATTGAACTTGATGCAAGTTATTTGATTTATTATTGAACTTGATGCAAGTTATAACACTTTTTTTGATTTATTATTGAACTTGATGCAAGTTATAACACTTTTGTTTTATTTATTATTGAACTTGATGCAAGTTATAACACTTTTTTTGATTTATTATTGAACTTGATGCAAGTTATAACACTTTTTTTGATTTATTATTGAACTTGATGCAAGTTATTGGATTTATTATTGAACTTGATGCAAGTTATAACACTTTTATTTGGACTTATTATTGAACTTGATGCAAGTTATAACACTTTTTTTTATTATTGAACTTGATGCAAGTTATAACACTTTTGTTTTATTTATTATTGAACTTGATGCAAGTTATAACACTTTTTTTGATTTATTATTGAACTTGATGCAAGTTATTTGATTTATTATTGAACTTGATGCAAGTTATAACACTTTTTTTTATTTATTATTGAACGTGATGCAAGTTATAACACTTTTATTTGATTTATTATTGAACTTGATGCAAGTTATAACACTTTTTTGATTTATTATTGAACGTGATGCAAGTTATAACACTTTTTTTGATTTATTATTGAACTTGATGCAAGTTATAACACTTTTATTTGATTTATTATTGAACTTGATGCAAGTTATAACACTTTTTTGATTTATTATTGAACGTGATGCAAGTTATAACACTTTTTTTGATTTATTATTGAACTTGATGCAAGTTATAACAGTTTTTTTATTTATTATTGAACGTGATGCAAGTTATAACACTTTTTTTGATTTATTATTGAACTTGATGCAAGTTATAACACTTTTGTTTTATTTATTATTGAACTTGATGGAAGTTATTTTATTTATTATTGAACTTGATGCAAGTTATACCACAGCTGTACAGTTATTTTAGTTATTATTGAACTTAATGTTATTTTATGTTATTGAGTTCGAATGTATACAACTTGATGTTCAATAAATTTGAAAATGTTAAAGCTTGGCATTAGCGCTCTGTTGGGGCGATGGGGGCAGGTGGGGCTTGAAAACTCCCCCTTGTCCAAAGTGGGGTATGACAAAAAAAGTTTGAGAACCACTGGTCTATGTGATGTCAGAA
>NC_084561.2:44718823-44783823 GCF_033978685.3 Nerophis lumbriciformis | reverse complement strand
GTAAGGATTTAGACCAGGACTATTCAACCATTCTACTGGACTGTTATCTAGTCTTTAAGGTGGAATGGTCCATTCTACTGGACTGTTATCTAGTTTTTAAGGTGGAATGGTCCATTCTACTGGACTGTTATCTAGTTTTTAAGGTGGAATGGTCCATTCTACTGGACTGTTATCTAGTTTTTAAGGTGGAATGGTCCATTCTACTGGACTGTTATCTAGTCTTCAAGGTGGAATGGTCCACTCTAGTGGACGGTTACCTAGTTTTTAAGGTGGAATGATCCATTCTACTGGACTGTTATCTAGTTTTTAAGGTGGAATGGTGTGGACCGTTACCTAGTTTTTAAGGTGGAATGGTCCATTCTACTGGACTGTTATCTAGTTTTTAAGGTGGAATGGTCCACTCTAGTGGACGGTTACCTAGTTTTTAAGGTGGAATGATCCATTCTACTGGACTGTTATCTAGTTTTTAAGGTGGAATGGTGTGGACCGTTACCTAGTTTTTAAGGTGGAATGGTCCATTCTTTTGGACTGTTATCTCGTCTTTAAGGTAGAATGGTGTGGACCGTTACCTAGTTTTTAAGGTGGAATGGTCCATTCTTTTGGACTGTAATCTCGTCTTTAAGGTGGAATGGTCCACTCTAGTGGACGGTTACCTAGTTTTTAAGGTGGAATGATCCATTCTACTGGACTGTTATCTAGTCTTTAAGGTGGAATGGTCCACTCTAGTGGACGGTTGCCTAGTTTTTAAGGTGGAATGGTCCATTCTACTGGACTGTTATCTAGTCTTTAAGGTGGAATGGTCCATTCTGCTGGACTGTTATCTAGTCTTTAAGGTGGAATGGTCCATTCTGCTGGACTGTTATCTAGTTTTTAAGGTGGAATGGTCCATTCTACTGGACGATTATCTAGTTTTTAAGGTGGAATGGTTTATTCTACTGGACTGTTATCTAGTCTTTAAGGTGGAATGGTCCATTCTGCTGGACTGTTATCTAGTTTTTAAGGTGGAATGGTCCATTCTACTGGACGATTATCTAGTTTTTAAGGTGGAATGGTTTATTCTACTGGACTGTTATCTAGTCTTTAAGGTGGAATGGTCCATTCTGCTGGACGATTATCTAGTTTTTAAGGTGGAATGGTCCATTTTACTGGACTGTTATCTAGTCTTTAAGGTGGAATGGTCCATTTTACTGGACTGTTATCTAGTTTTTAAGGTGGAATGGTCCATTCTGCTGGACTGTTATCCAGTTTTTAAGGTGGAATTGTCGACTCTACTGGACGATTATCTAGTTTTTAAGGTGGAATGGTCCATTTTACTGGACTGTTATCTAGTTTTTAAGGTGGAATGGTCCATTCTAGTGGACTGTTATCTAGTTTTTAAGGTGGAATGGTTTATTCTACTGGACTGTTATCTAGTCTTTAAGGTAGAATGGTCCATTCTGCTGGACTGTTATCTAGTTTTTAAGGTGGAATGGTCCATTCTTTTGGACTGTTATCTCGTCTTTAAGGTGGAATGGTCCACTCTAGTGGACGGTTGCCTAGTTTTTAAGGTGGAATGGTCCATTCTACTGGACTGTTATCTAGTCTTTAAGGTGGAATGGTCCACTCTAGTGGACGGTTGCCTAGTTTTTAAGGTGGAATGGTCCATTCTACTGGACTGTTATCTAGTCTTTAAGGTGGAATGGTCCATTCTGCTGGACTGTTATCTAGTTTTTAAGGTGGAATGGTCGACTCTACTGGACGATTATCTAGTTTTTAAGGTGGAATGGTTTATTCTACTGGACTGTTATCTAGTCTTTAAGGTGGAATGGTCCATTCTACTGGACTGTTATCTAGTTTTTAAGGTGGAATGGTCGACTCTACTGGACGATTATCCAATTTTTAAGGTGGAATGGTCAACTCTACTGGACGATTATCTAGTTTTTAAGGTGGAATGGTCTATTTTACTGGACTGTTATCTAGTTTTTAAGGTGGAATGGTCCATTCTGCTGGACTGTTATCTAGTTTTTAAGGTGGAATGGTTCATTCTACTGGACTGTTATCTAGTTTTTAAGGTGGAATGGTCCATTTTACTGGACTGTTATCTAGTTTTTAAGGTGGAATGGTCCATTCTGCTGGACTGTTATCTAGTTTTTAAGGTGGAATGGTTCATTCTACTGGACTGTTACCTAGTTTTTAAGGTGGAATGGTCGACTCTACTGGACGATTATCTAGTTTTTAAGGTGGAATGGTCCATTGTACTGGACTGTTATCTAGTTTTTAAGGTGGAATGGTCCATTCTACTGGACTGTTATCTAGTTTTTAAGGTGGAATGGTCCATTGTACTGGACTGTTATCTAGTTTTTAAGGTGGAATGGTTCATTCTACTGGACTGTTATCTAGTTTTTAAGGTGGAATGGTCCATTTTACTGGACTGTTATCTAGTTTTTAAGATGGAATGGTTTATTCTACTGGACTGTTATCTAGTTTTTAAGGTGGAATGGTCCATTCTACTGGACTGTTATCTAGTCTTTCAAGTGGAATGGTCCATTCTACTGGACTGTTATCTAGTCTTTAAGGTGGAATGCTGCACTCTAATGGACACTGACCTAGTTTTTAAGGTGGAATGGTCCATTTTACTGGACTGTTATCTAGTCTTTAAAGTGGAATGGTCCGCTCGAGTGGACACTGACCTAGTTTTTAAGGTGGAATGGTCCATTTTACTGGACTGTTATCTAGTCTTTAAAGTGGAATGGTCCGCTCGAGTGGACACTGACGTAGTTTTTAAGGTGGAATGGTCCACTGTACTTGATAGTTGCCAAGGGACATGTAAGCAAATATTAACATTGCTGTATGTATACTTTTGACCCTCACATGTTCAGTAGAGCCATAATAAATTCATAAAAGAAGCAAACTTCATGAATGTTTTTTGTGACCAACAAGTATGTGCTCCAATCACTACATCACAACAAAATAAGAGTTCTAGAAGAAATGATTGTAAAGTCCAGACAGCCATGACATGATGTTCTTTACAAGTGTATGTACACTTTTGACCAGGACTGTGAGTCCAAAGTTCATGTACTTAATGCAACCTCTAATCAGCTTCTCCTGCACATCTTTACAAGACCTTCGATCCCCTTAAAAAGCTCTGGTCGGGATTAGGGCTGCAGCTAACGATTATTTTTCTATCGATTAATCTATAGATTATTTTTTTGATTAATCGGTTAATCTATAGATTATTTTTTTCGATTAATCTATAGATTATTTTTCCTTTTACCGATTTTTTTTTAAATTTAAAATGAAGAGGAAAAAATAAATGTAGGCCAGTTTTTTCAAAAGGCATGGCTTTTATTTACAAAAAAAAAAAGTATGGCCACTCAGTCAACATTGACAACAACATGACAAAATATTCTGTAACAATGTAAACATTTAAAACTTTTAACATTTAACAAAATTAAAAGTAGCTTATTTGCTTTTTAATGTGCAAATATAAAAGTAAACATCCAGTGCAAATCTTAATATTCTGGAATAGTATAAGCATTTCAAAAGTAAAAGTATTGCTTATTTTGCTTTAAAATGTGCAAAAATAAAGATAAACATCCAATACAAAAAAGTGCAAAACGGAAATATTCTGTAACAAGTGTAAACATTTCAACAAAAGTAAAAGTATTGCTTATTTGCTAAAATGTGCAAAAATAAAGCTAAACATCCAATACAAAAAAGTGTACAGTGTAAACATTTCAACAAAAGTAAAAGTATTGCTTATTTTGCTTAATAACACAACAATGATAGTATGATTAAAGTGAAAGTTAATTGTTGGTTTGTACATAGTATATGTAACTGTTAATGTTGTAAAAGGTATTTGCACAACTAATTAACGTTAGCGTTTGTGACACGTCTTGTGCCGTGGGGTTCTTTCAGGACCGACAGACTGAACGCCAGACGGCTTTGCCAGGTTTACAATCTTTTCATTTTACACAAAGTCTTTTCTCTTCCAACTGTGCGGATCGCGCACCTGGGCACGATTGCGGCGTCGCTCCCGGCGCGCCCCGCCTCGCCGCTCGCTCGCCGCCGCCGCCTCTCCACAGCGTTAAAGAGGAGCGCGTCTTTGTAAACACTGAACAGGCACGCCAAACGCGCCTCTCAGAGCGAAACGGTGCTTTAGTTTATGAATTTACAACGCAGATACAAATGACACATTCATGTTTTTGTGTAATAATGACAACGTATACGCACGCGGACGATTGACTTGTTGATGGTGATGGCAAGAACGCTGTCGGGGGTTTTCTTTTCAAATGTTGGTTCATAGCCGTTGTGCTGCTATGATAGGCCATTTCCGCTCGACACAGTGTGCATACAACAACATTATTAGGCCGTTTATTGAAATACTCCCACACTTTTGACGACTTTTGGCGTGCTTTTTTCCCCTCGCTCGCATCGTCTGCTTTGCGCTCCGCCATGACAGTAAAGTTGTGTGACGTAAATATGCGACGCGCCGACGCACAAAAACGGCGTCGACGTATTTACGTAACCGATGACGTCGACTACGTCGACGCGTCGTTTCAGCCTTGGTCGTGATATTAAAAATTCACACCAGCAGTAGAAAAAAGACAAAGTGCAGAAAATAAAAGTGAATTGTTAGAAGGACATTCTTTTATGCACCACTATCATTTTTATACGCTCACTCTTTGAATTGTTTGCAGACTTGAGTTTGATGGGATGAAGAGATAGAGAGGAGAACATTGATGAGTCGGTGTCTTCTGTAGGGTTGTGCCAATACCAATATTGTGGTACCGGTACCAAAATGTATTTCGATACTTTTCGATACTTTTCTAAATAAAGAGGACCACAAAAAATGTCATTATTGGCTTTATTTTAACAACAAATCTTAGGTGACATGAAACATATGTTTATTATTGTCATTTAGTTTATAGTTGTGATAAATGAGTTTGTAGACAACTTGTTATTTATGCCCTCAAACACTCAAATATAATAACATCAATATATTCATATTTTTAGCACACAATAAATTATGTAAGAACATAAATATATATATATATATATATATATATATAGCCTCAGACTACGACTCAATCACAGGCAACGAAAGAAACATCATCATCCACGCAAAAAACTCCATTCTCATCCACAACAGTACACCATGGCAAAAAAAGAACAATGCAACATTTGACGTCACTATGGGAAGTTTTGACGGAGCAGAAACGTGTGAACTCGTTGGGAGTTTCCTCCTCTCCCAGCTCGCTAGCCTCAATCTGAACCTTGGTATTTACCGTGATGACGGACTGGCAGTGTGTCGCGCCTCGCCAAGGAGCAGCGAGAATACCAAGAAGCGCATATGCCAAATTTTCAAAGAGAACGGCCTACGGATCACGATTGAAGCCAACAAGCAAACCGTCAACTTCCTTGACGTCACTTTCAACCTGAGAAATAACAGCTACCAACCATTCACGAAACCCAACACAACACTCCAATACGTGCACCATGACAGCAACCACCCACCCACCACCACAAAAAGAATACCTACCGGAATCAATAAAAGGCTATCGATGCTGTCATCTAGCAAAGCTGAATTTGACCAAGCAACCCCCCCGTACCAAAAAGCCCTTGATGAAAGCGGATACAATTTCACCCTCACCTATGAACCCACGCCAGGAAACCAGCCAAAAAAGAACAGAAAACGAAACGACATCATCTGGTACAACCCCCCATACAGCAAAAACGTCTCAACTAACATTGGACACAAATTCCTCAATCTGATTGACAAACACTTTCCCAAAGACAACAACCTAAGAAAAGTATTCAACAAGAACAACATTAAATTGAGCTACAGCTGCATGAACAATATACGACAAATCATCTCAAACCACAACAAAACAATTGCAAATGAGCCGTCGACCCCCAGTCAGAGCGACTCCAAAACCAACAAAGCATGTAACTGTCGAAAGAAACCTGATTGCCCCCTCAACGGAGGGGTGCTTACAAACATCAGTTGTCTACCAATCTAAGGTAATACGCAAGGACATTAACACATCCGACACATATGTAGGATTAACCGAGGGTGAATTCAAAACCAGATGGAACAATCACAAGGCTTCTTTCAGGAACAAAAACCTGCGAAATACCACAGAACTCAGCAAACACATTTGGGACCTCAAAGACAATAATGTTGAATATTCAATAACATGGCAAATTCTTGCATCCAGCACACCTTACAATAGTGGTAATAAAAGATGCAACCTATGCTTGAAAGAGAAACTGTTTATTATTTACCGTCCAGACCTGTCATCCCTCAACAAGCGCAGCGAAATTGTAACAACATGCCGCCATAGACGGAAACACCTCCTAGGTAACACATGAGCCAATCACCACGCCCCTAGGCCAGCCTGTACCCACCCACTCTGTGCCCTATATAAACCATGGTATGCGAATGCTCCCATTAAAATCTCCTGATGATTGAGGGTACCCCCCCTCATGAAACAGGCCTGTAGAGATGAAATAGACTTGTGATTTTTTTCCCCACACATACATACATATATATATATATATATATATATATATATATATATATATATATATATATATATATATATATATATATATATATATATATATATATATATATATATATGTATTGTCGGAGGCAGATATTTACATATATCCGAATTTAAGTTGTACTTCTTCCATTTCTTTGTCATATTTGAAAACAGCTCGTCTTTTCCACTTCTTCTCTTGATGCTCTGTCAGCAAGCAAACTCTGTGTGTTAACCTTGAGTTCTTTGGAATGTGTTATGGCTAGGGAGAAGTTGTGCTTTTGTTATGGCTAGGGAGGTGGAAGGGAAGAGAGGTTTTTGGCGTTGGGAAGAGAGACCATTTTGGGTGTGCGGGATAGAAGGTTCTAGGGTTAGACTGGTCTCAATCTAAAACGTATATTGTCAAAGCTTTGAGAATATATACAACAAGATACCTATTTTGTCTCTGGTGGTTTTTCAACTCAGCTTTAAGTGTCGGAAAGAACTTGGGAGCGAATTGTGACTTGAATTCCCTGGGAGGAACAACTGGTCCAAAACGCAACAGTATATATATATATATATATATATGTATATATATATATATATATATATATATATATATATATATATATATATATATATATATATATATATATATATATATATATATATATATATATATATATATATATATATATATATATATATATATGTATGTATGTATGTATTAAACAACATAATTTAGGACATACTGATATGTATGTCCTGATAGAGTGCAGGACATATATTTACACACACACACACAAACACACACACACACACACACACACACACACACACACACACACACACACACACACACACACACTCACACACACATACACACAAATTATTGTATGTGTTACCTTCTTGAGACCTGCGAAAAATGCCTCCTTCTTTAGGACCAGCCTTTCTAGGTATATAAAGAAGTGTATTGTCAACATTAATAATATATACATACTATGCAAATATAAAAAAGCTTGTTGTGAAAAATGAGTTGGAATTTCACAAGAAAAAGGTCACAATTTCACAAGAAAAACTTAGAATGTTGGCAGTATTATAGTAAAAGTCGTCATTTTACTCAACGCAAGTCAACATTTGACAAGAAAAACTGAACATTTGTGCAATATAATGATACAAGTTGGAATTTTACTCAATAAAAGTCGCAGTTTTACAAGAAAAGCTTAACATTTTGGCAATTTTATGAAAAGAGTGGTAATTTTACTCGACAAAAGTCACAATTTTATAAGAAAACATAACATTTCGGCAATATTATATTATATATTTACTTGGCAAAATTAGGACAAAAGTCATACATTTACTCAAAGAACAACTAAAAAAAATTGGCAATATTGTGATAAAAGTTAAAAGATTTATATTACAAATGTAACCATTTTGCATTAGAAAGTAATAATTTTAAATAAAAAAGTAATCATTTTTATAGAAAATATTGCAATATTACAGAAACAGAAAGAATATGAATTTTCCTCCCAATTTTACTAGAAAAAAGTTGACACTTTGTGAGAAAAAGACTGCTTTTAGTTCATTTATTTTTGGGGGATTTTTTGGTTTGTAATTGGATTTTAATCTTCATTATTTACTTCAAGTTATTACAGTATGTCTCTATATACATATTTATTTTATTTATTTAAATTAATTTTGGCCAAAGGGGGCGCATTTCAATTTCTGACACACACTTGTTATTTCATATGTTTACCAGAGGGGGAGCACTTTTAAAAGCGACACACAGTCAATGTGAAAAATGCCTCCTTTTTGGGACCACCCTCATTTTGACCAGCAGGGGTGCAAATGAGACATTGTCTATTAGATGCAATGTTATTGATGTATGTCATCACTTGTTCACACCTCCTCATATGGAAGATACTTTTCCTTCTTCGTGTCTCAAGAAGGCTAGAAATACAAGAACACACACACACACACACATACACACATTCTTGTATTTGTCACCTTCTTGAGACCTGAGAAAAATGCCTCCTTCTTTAGGACCAGCCTTTCTAGATATATAAAGAAGTGTATTTACAACATTAATAATATATACATATTATGCAAATATAAAAAAGCTTGTTGTGAAAAATGAGTTGGAATTTCACAAGAAAAAGGTCACAATTTCACAAGAAAAACTTGGAATGTTGGCAGCATTATAACAAAAGTCGTCATTTTACTCAACGCAAGTCAAAGTTTTACAAGAAAAACTGAACATTTGTGCAATATTATGACAAAAGTTGGAATTTTACTCAATAACAGTCGCAATTTTACAAGAAAGGCTTAACATTTTGGCAATTTTATGAAAAGAGTCGTCATTTTACTCGACAAAAGTCACAATTTTATAAGAAAAAATTACATTTTGGCAATTTTATAATATTAATCGGAATTTTACTTGGCAAAATTATGACAAATGTCATAATTTTACTCAAAAAAGTCGCTGTTTTACAAGAACAACAAAAAAATTGGCAATATTGTGATAAAAGTCAGAATTTTATATGACAAATGTCACCATTTTGCATTAAAAAGTCATAATTTTACATAAAAAAGTAATAATTTTATGAGAAAATATTGCAATATTACAGAAAGAAAATAAGAAATTGTTCCCAATTTTATCAGAAAAAAGTCGACACATTGTGAGAAAAATACTTCTTTTAGTTCATTTATTATTATTTTTGGTTGCTGTTTGTACTTGGATTTTAATCTTCATTATTTACTTCAAGTTATTACAGTATGTCTCTATATACATATTTATTTTCCATCCATCCATCCATTTTCTACCGCTTATTCCTTTCGGGGTCTATTTTTTCTTTTTTAATTAATTTTGGCCAAAGGGGGCGCATTTCAATTTCTGACACACACTTGTTATTTCATATGTTGACCAGAGGGGGAGCACTTTTAAAAGCGACACACAGTCAATGTGAAAAATCCCTCCTTTTTGGGACCACCCTCATTTTGACCAGATGGGGTGCAAATGAGACATTGTCTATTAGATGCAATATTATTGATTTATGTCTTCACTTGTTCACACCTCCTCATATGGAAGATACTTTTCCTTCTTCGAGTCTCAAGAAGGCTAGAAATACAAGAACACACACACACACACACACACACACACACACACACACACACACACATTCTTGTATGTGTTACCTTCTTGAGACCTGAGAAAAATGCCTTCCTCTTTAGGACCAGCCTTTCTAGATATATAAAGAAGTGTATTTACAACATTAATAATATATGCATACTATGCAAATATAAAAAAGCTTGTTGTGAAAAATGATTTGGAATTTCACAAGAAAAACTTAGAATGTTGGCAGTATTATAACAAAAGTCTTCATTTTACTCAATGCAAGTCAAAATTTTACAAGAAAAACTGAACATTTGTGCAATATTATGATAAAAGTTGGAATTTTACTCAATAACAGTCGCAATTTTACAAGAAAAGCTTAACATTTTTGGCAATTTTATGAAAAGAGTCGTCATTTTACTCGACTAAAGTCACAATTTTATGAGAAAAAATTACATTTTGGCAATTTTATAATATTAATCGTAATTTTACTTGGCAAAATTATGACAAATGTCATCATTTTAATAAAAAAAGTCACTGTTTTACAATAACAACAAAAAAATTGGCAATATTGTGATAAAAGTCAGAATTTTATATGACAAATGTCACCATTTTGCATTAAAAAGTAACAATTTTACATAAAAAAGTAATAATTTTACGAGAAAATATTGCAATATTACAGAAACAGAAAGAAAATGAGAAATTGTTCCCAATTTTATCAGAAAAAAGTCGACACATTGTGAGAAAAATACTTATTTTATTATTATTTTTGGTTGTTGTTTGTACTTGGATTTTAACCTTCATTATTTACTTCAAGTTATTACAGTATGTCTCTATATACATATTTATTTTCCATCCATCCATCCATTTTCTACCGCTTATTCCTTTCGGGGTCTATTTTATTTTTTTAAATTAATTTTGACCAAAGGGGGCGCATTTCAATTTCTGACACACACTTGTTATTTCATATGTTGACCAGAGGGGGAGCACTTTTAAAAGCGACACATAGTCAATGTGAAAAATCCCTCCTTTTTGGGACCACCCTCATTTTGACCAGCAGGGGTGCAAATGAGACATTGTCTATTAGATGCAATGTTATTGATTTATGTCATCACTTGTTCACACCTCCTCATATGGAAGATACTTTTCCTTCTTCATGTCTCAAGAAGGATAGAAATACAAGAACACACACACACACACACACACACACACACACACACACACATTCTTGTATGTGTTACCTTCTTGAGACCTGAGAAAAATGCCTCCTTCTTTAGGACCAGCCTTTCTAGATATATAAAGAAGTGTATTTACAACATTAATAATATATACATACTATGCAAATATAAAAAAGCTTGTTGTGAAAAATGAGTTGGAATTTCACAAGAAAAAGGTCACAATTTCACAAGAAAAACTTAGAATGTTGGCAGTATTATAACAAAAGTCGTAATTTTACTCAACGCAAGTCAACATTTAACAAGAAAAACTGAACATTTGTGCAATATTATGATAAAAGTTGGAATTTTACTCAATAACAGTCGCAATTTTACAAAAAAGGCTTAACATTTTGGCAGTTTTATGAAAAGAGTCGTCATTTTACTCGACAAAAGTCACAATTTTATAAGAAAACATTACGTTTTGGCAATTTTATGATATTAATCGGAATTTTACTTGGCAAAATTATGACAAATGTCATCATTTTACTCAAAAAAGTCACTGTTTTACAAGAGCAACAAAAAAATTGGCAATATTGTGATAAAAGTCAGAATTTTATATGACAAATGTCACCATTTTGCATTAAAAAGTCACAATTTTACATAAAAAAGTAATAATTTTACGAGAAAATATTGCAATATTACAGAAACAGAAAGAAAATGAGAAATTTTTCCCAATTTTATCAGAAAAAAGTCGACACATTGTGAGAAAAATACTTATTTTAGTTCATTTATTATTATTTTTGGTTGTTATTTGTACTTGGATTTTAATCTTCATTATTTACTTCAAGTTATTACAGTATGTCTCTATTTACATATTTATTTTCCATCAATCCATTCATTTTCTACCACTTACGGTATTCCTTTCGGGGTCTATTTTATTTTTTTTAAATTATTTTTGCCCAAAGGGGGCGCATTTCAATTTCTGACACACACTTGTTATTTCATATGTTGACCAGAGGGGGAGCACTTTTAAAAGCGACACACAGTCAATGTGAAAAATCCCTCCTTTTTGGGACCACCCTCATTTTGACCAGCAGGGGTGCAAATGAGACATTGTCTATTAGATGCAATATTATTGATTTATGTCATCACTTGTTCACACCTTCTCATATGGAAGATACTTTTCCTTCTTTATGTCTCAAGAAGGCTAGAAATACAAGAACACACACACACACACACAAACTCTTGTATTTGTCACCTTCTTGAGACCTGAGAAAAAAGCCTCCCTCTTTAGGACCAGCCTTTCTAGATATATAAAGAAGTGTATTTACAACATTAATAATATATACATACTATGCAAATATAAAAAAGCTTGTTGTGAAAAATGAGTTGGAATTTCACAAGAAAAAGGTCACAATTTCACAAGAAAAACTTAGAATGTTGGCAGTATTATAACAAAAGTCGTCATTTTACTCAACGCAAGTCAAAATTTTACAAGAAAAATTGAACATTTGTGCAATATTATGATAAAAGTTGGAATTTTACTCAATAACAGTCGCAATTTTACAAGAAAGGCTTAACATTTTGGCAATTTTATGAAAAGAGTCGTCATTTTACTCGACTAAAGTCACAATTTTATGAGAAAAAATTACATTTTGGCAATTTTATAATATTAATCGGAATTTTACTTGGCAAAATTATGACAAATGTCATCATTTTAATGAAAAAAGTCACTGTTTTACAATAACAACAAAAAAATTGGCAATATTGTGATAAAAGTCAGAATTTTATATGACAAAGTAATAATTTTACGAGAAAATATTGCAATATTACAGAAACAGAAAGAAAATGAGAAATTGTTCCCAATTTTATCAGAAAAAAGTCGACACATTGTGAGAAAAATACTTATTTTATTATCATTTTTGGTTGTTGTTTGTACTTGGATTTTAATCTTCATTATTTACTTCAAGTTATTACAGTATGTCTCTATTTACATATTTATTTTCCATCCATCCATCCATTTTCTACCGCTTATTCCTTTCGGGGTCCATTTTATTTTTTTAAATTATTTTTGGCCAAAGGGGGCACATTTCAATTTCTGACACACACTTGTTATTTCATATGTTGACCAGAGGGGGAGCACTTTTAAAAGCGACACACTGTCAATGTGAAAAATCCCTCCTTTTGACCAGCAGGGGTGCAAATGAGACATTGTCTATTAGATGCAATGTTATTTATGTCATCACTTGTTCACACCTCCTCATATGGAAGATACTTTTCCTTCTTCGAGTCTCAAGAAGGCTAGAAATACAAGAACACACACACACACACACATAATGAAACAAACATTACTGTTTATTAAGAGTTTAATTGTTTTGAAATAATATTTAAAAAAAGAACACTCATTACATTTGTGATGTCAATCATTCTAACTAAAATAAACAATAATGTTTCATCTTGTTTTATTTGTGTTTGTTTGTCACGCTGTGTAATTTTGTCGTCATGACGTCAGCAGCACGAAATGATGTCGCATGAAAGTAACATCTCAGACTTTTTGGACTTTTGGATATTGTCGAGCACGACGGATGAAGGGAAACCAAACAACCCACTCTGGGGAGACGAGGGCCACATCCTTGGCCGTTGCCATGGCAACAGTGCAGATGCTGACACATCCTGTGGGCTGCTGAGTGGAGTTGTGTTGAATGACTTGTTTCGACTTATGAACAGAATCTGTCACAAATGGGTCGAGGCTTCAGTCCCAGTTCTTCAAAACGTCCTCGGTGAAGGAACGAAGGACATTTTCAAGGCTGGAGTCGGGAAATGAATTCAAAGCAAAAGAAAAAAAATGTTCACTTTCCACCAGCCATGAGGGTTTGAACACTGACTGACACAAACTCACCCCGCATTAATACTCCAAACATCACTAAATCCAGGGCTCGAATTTAACGCCCTAAAAAAATAGACCAACATTTGCGACAAGAACACGCCGTGACCGACCTTGACTTTTTACTTCTTAACAGACAAGGGATGTAACAATAAATAATGATAATTTGCGATAAAATTCCTGAAGGTTAGTGACACCATCACATTTTTAAATTACCGAAAAACCGTCATTTATTAATTAATTTTAGGCAACAGGAAGTCAGGCGCATGCGCACAAGCGTCGTTTGGCTTGATAATCATGGAGGACTAACTACACGGACTTTGCTCCGGAGATTTCCCCTCGGAGTAAACAGAGCCAAGCGCTTGGTTTAACGCAGCGTTTCTCAAAGTGTGGGGCGCGCCCCACTGGTGGGGAATAGAGACATGACAGGTGGGGCGCGAGGAACGGGAGGAAATTTCACTTTAAATTTTTTTTTTAAATTATTATATTCTTAGATTTTTTTTTTTTTACTATGCTTTCATTTTCTATACACACTGTAAATCACTTTGTGATTCTGTCTGTGAAATCCGCTATATAAATAAATGGAAATTACCGGTACTTATTTTTACTGTAGGCTTTATATTTCTCGGTACGAGCGAAAGTTTGACAGACATAGCAACAGTAACTAATGGGGGCGGGGCTAAGCGGAACAAACTTTCGCGCGGATGGGTAGCAGGCTAATAATGTGTGGATCACAATTACACAAATATATACATTTGTGACTCGCACCTCAAAGGTCGTCGAGCCAGAGCCAGCGCCTGCAGAGAAACAAAAATGTGACGGGCACAAACTGTGTCATTCACCGGGAAGCACTCGCGTCAAGGCCGCTCAGCCCCGAACTCAATGAGGTTTTAACAGATGTTGTGAGCGCGGTAAATTTGATCAAAACCCGACCACTGAAAGCGCAACTGTTCTCTGCACTGTGTGAGGAAATGGGAGCTGATCATACAGCCGTGCTGTTTCACAGTGAAGCAAGGTGGCTCTCCTGTCTTGCAAATGCATAGCTCCTCCTTTTTTTTTGCAAAGATTGCAAAGTGGCACTTTTATTGTATTTATTATTGAACTTGATGCAAGTTATTTGATTTATTATTGAACTTGATGCAAGTTATAACACTTTTTTGATTTATTATTGAACTTGATGCAAGTTATAACACTTTTGTTTTATTTATTATTGAACTTGATGCAAGTTATAACACTTTTTTTGATTTATTATTGAACTTGATGCAAGTTATAACACTTTTTTTGATTTATTATTGAACTTGATGCAAGTTATAACACTTTTATTTGATTTATTATTGAACTTGATGCAAGTTATAACACTTTTTTGATTTATTATTGAACTTGATGCAAGTTATAACACTTTTATTTGATTTATTATTGAACTTGATGAAAGTTATAACACTTTTTTGATTTATTATTGAACTTGATGCAAGTTATAACACTTTTTTTGATTTATTATTGAACTTGATGCAAGTTATAACACTTTTATTTAATTTATTATTGAACTTGATGCAAGTTATAACACTTTTTTTGTTTTATTATTGAACGTGATGCAAGTTATAACACTTTTTTTGATTTATTATTGAACTTGATGCAAGTTATAACAGTTTTTTTGATTTATTATTGAACGTGATGCAAGTTATAACACTTTTTTTGATTTATTATTGAACTTGATGCAAGTTATAACACTTTTGTTTTATTTATTATTGAACTTGATGGAAGTTATTTTATTTATTATTGAACTTGATGCAAGTTATACCACAGCTGCACAGTTATTTTATTTATTATTGAACTTAATGTTATTTTATGTTATTGAGTTCGAATGTATACAACTTGATGTTCAATAAATTTGAAAATGTTAAAGCTTGGCATTAGCGCTCTGTTGGGGCGATGGGGGCAGGTGGGGCTTGAAAACTCCCCCTTGTCCAAAGTGGGGGATGACAAAAAAAGTTTGAGAACCACTGGTTTAACGTAATTTTCCCTTTAGATGGAGACAGGTGTGGACAATATTGTTCCCACACTGAAAGTATACAGCAAAGGAGAAAACTACTTGATGTTGCTTTTATTTTCTCAATACAGCATCCACCAGCTGTGACTGAGAGTTAATGAGGTGAGGAAACATGCAGCAGGTGATGCGGTCCTCTCCAAGGTTTCTCATAGTCTTTCACATCGACGTCCCACTGGGGTGAGTTTTTCCTTGCACTTATGTGGGCTCTGTACCGAGGATGTCGTTGTGGCTCGTGCAGCCCTTTGAGACACTTGTGATTTAGGGCTATATAAATAAACATTGATTGATTGATTGATTGATGTGTCGTGAATGTTATCACAACTTGTTTATAAAGTCTTTACTTTGTTTACTAGGATGTTCACTCCTCCTTTATTTAACTGCAAACGGTATCAGTGTTCAAAGTACATCAATACTAGCTAAAATGTTTCGTCATCTCATCGAACTGAACGCAGATTGTGTATTCGATGTGCGAGGTATCACACCTGTGTATTTTTGTAGCGTTGACCCACTAGGAGGCGGTGTTGGAGAAGAACAAAGCTTGTTGATTAGACTTCATCTTCATTAGCCAAACTGCTTTGAGTTTTATTTTGATGTCAAAAAGTACCTTCTCCAAGTCCACAAAGCACATGTAGACTGGTTGGGCAAACTCCCATTTTTGCTCAGGTATCCTACGGAGAGTATAGAGCTGGTCAAGAGTTCCACGACCAGAACAAAAACCACACTGCTTCTCCTGAATCCGAGGTTCGACTATCCGGCGTAGCCTCCTCTCCAGTACACCTGGATAGACCTTACCAAGAAGGCTGAGGAATAAGATCCCGCGATAGTTGGAACACAATCTACGGCTCCCTTTTTTTAAAGAAAGGAACAACCAGGCGAGTCTGCCAATCCAGAGGTACCGCCCCCGATGTCCATGCAATGCTGCAGACTCTTGTCAACCATGACAAACCCACAGCATCCAGAGCCTTAAGGAACTCCGGGTGGATCTCATCCACCCCCGGGGCCCTGCTACCGAGGAGTTTCTTAACTACCTCAGCAATCTCAGCCCCAGAAATAGGGGAGCCCACTGCGGAGTCCCCAGGCACTGCTTCCTCATAAGAAGATGTGTAGGTGAGATTGAGGAGGTCTTCGAAGTATTCCCTCCCCCGATCCACAACATCGACGTCAGCAGCACACTATCCTCACCATACACGGTGTTGACAGTGCATTGCTTCCCCTGAAGCGGCGGACGGTGGTCCAGAATCGCTTCAAAGCCGTCAGGAAGTCGTTCTCCATGGCTTCTCCAAACTCTGCCCATGTCCGAGTTTTTGCCTCCGCGACCGCTGAAGACGCACACCGCTTGGCCTGACGGTACTTGTCCGTTGTCCCATGAGCCAAAAGGACCGGATAGGACTCCTTCTTTCGCTTGACGGCATCCTCCTGCGCCGGGGTCCACCAGTGGGTTCCTGGATTACCACCACCGACCACCTTACGGCCAAAGCTCAAATCGGCTGCCTCGACAATAGACAACATATCCAGAGGCTCCCTCGTAACCTGTTTGCGGTTCTCCCGGAGGTGGGAATTAAACTCCTTCTGATGGGAAACTCTGACAGACGTTCCAAACAGACCCTCACTATACATTTGAGTCTGTCAGGTCTGTCTGGCATCCTCCCCCACCATCGGAGCCGACACACCGCCAGGTGGTGATTGGTTGAAAGCCCTTCTCTTCACCCGAGTGTCCAAAACATGAGATAGCAAATCCGATGACACAACCACAAGGTCGATCATGGAACTGAGGCCTAGGGTGTCCTGGTGCCAAGTGCACATCTGCACACCCTTAAATTTGAATTTTGGGTTCATTGTGGACAATCTGTGACCAGCACAAAAGTCCAATAACAAAACATCACTCTGGTTCAGATCAGGGCGGCCGTTTCTTCCAATCGCACCTAGCCAGGTCTCATTGTCGCTGCCAACGTGGACGTTGAAGTCCTAAGGGATCAACTGAGGGACCACTCACCAGTACTCCCTCTGAAGACTCCAAAAATGGCAGGTACTCTGAATTGCTGTTTGGTGCATAAGCAGAAAGAACGGTCAGGACACAACCCCCTACTTGGGAGGCGGAGGGAAACTACCATCTCGTTCACCGAGTTGAACTCCAACGTGCAGGGTTAGGGTTAGGCTTAGGGTTGAGGTTGGTGTTGGGGTTGGGGTTATGGTTAGGTTTAGGTTTAGGGTTAGGGTTAGGGGTTAGGGTTAGGGGTTAGGGGTTAGGGTTAGCCCTAACCCTAACCCTTTGTGCTACAACATTTTTTGTGTAACTATTACAGTTTTTAACTAAACCTTTCAATCTTCATAACAAATGCAAATGTTGATCAGAAACCAGAGCCGTGTTTTTATGACTCACACTTTGTCACGGATGGTAAATCCACGCGAATATTGGGGAACTTTTGATGACTTACCGCAAAGTATTTTGTTTCCAATAACTTCACGAAGAAGGAAGCAATTGCCAGCTGGATAATTCAAAAATAATTCAGCCGTGAAAACAAAGAGAACATTTCCATGTGGAAAAACAAACGACTGCCAAAAAGGACATTTGACTGAAAATAAAATAAATATGTTGCTTCACCTTTTAAACAAGCAGAAACATTCTTTTCAATTTTATTTTATTTTTTTTAATTTTTTTTTCAATTTATTGATACGCAATTCATCAAGATTTGATATTTCCTTTTTTAATGTTGTTTTCATGTGGTTTTCATGTTGTTTTAATGTTATTTTAATGTTGCTTTAATGTTGTGTCCAATGTTGTTTTATTGTTATTTTGATGTTGCTTTGATGTTGTGTCATATGTTGTTTTAATGTTGTTTTCATGTTGTTTTCTTGATGTTTTCATATTGTTGTAATGTTATTTTCATGTTGTTTTAATGTTGTTTTAATGTTATTTTAATGTTGCTTTAATGTTGTGTCTTATGTTGTTTTGATGTTGTTTTGATGTTGTTTTCTTGATGTTTTCATGTTGTTTTATTGTTGTTTTAATGTTGTTTTCATGTTGTTTTCATGTTGTAAATGTGATCACTTCTGCCTCCTTCAGGCTGCTTACACTCCAACAAAAACACAAAATATTAAGCAACTTATTGTTGTTGTTTTTCCTTCAAATAATCAACAATTCCTGTTGCTTTTGTAGATTTTAATTAAGCAATAAATTACTTGTCGATTAACATTTGTTCACACTGACAGTATTTTATATTAAAGTTGATGCAAGTGTAATTTTTAGGTATGGTATATTATTAAATATGTACTAAACATATTATCAATACTACATTAAGTAGTATTGATAATAATAATTATGTATTATAATGTATTACATATATATATATATATATATATATATATATATATATATATATATATATATATATATATATATATATATATATGTATATATATATATATATATACATATATATGTATATATATATACTACATATATATATATATATATATATATATATATATATATATATATATATATATATATATATATATATATATATATATATATATATATATATATATATATATATACACATATATATATATATATATATGTATATATATATATATATATATATATACATTAGGTCAGGAAAAAACTACATATGTATATATATTATGTATATATATATATATACATATATATATATATATATATATACATACATATATATATACATATTTATATATATATATATATATATATATATATATATATATATATATATATATATATATATATATATATATATATATATATATATACGTTAGGTCAGGAAAAAACACAAGAGGCTATATCATCCCTACAAGCCTGTTTCGCAGGTTTCCCATAAATAATAAATAAAAAGGAAACCTGCGAAACAGGCTTGTAGGGATGATATAGCCTCTTGTGTTTTTTCCTGACCTAACGTATATTCCGCTCTACCCCGGTATTGAGCACTGTATAACGGATATACCACAGAAACCTTGACTATATATATATATATATATATATATATATATATATATATATATATATATATATATATATATATATATATATATATATATATATATATATATATATATATATATATATATATATGTCAAATTTGGGACAGTGGAAGAGTGGCCGTGCGCAACCCGAGGGTCCCTGGTTCAATCCCCACCTAGTACCAACCTCGTCATGTCCGTTGTGTCCTGAGCAAGACACTTCACCCTTGCTCCTGATGGGTGCTGGTTAGCGCCTTGCATGGCAGCTCCCTCCATCAGTGTGTGAATGTGTGTGTGAATGGGTAAATGTGGAAGTAGTGTCAAAGCGCTTTGAGTACCTTGAAGGTAGAAAAGCGCTATACAAGTACAACCCATTTATCATTTATTTAAATGTATATAATACATTAAAAAAAACAAAAAACGTTATGGGTTATTTTTAATACATATTTCATACATATTTAATGTATTTTATTTGTATTTTATTTCTTTTTTTATATATATATTTATTTAATTATCTCTTTTTTTTTGTATTTCAGGGCGGCCCCCAAATTGGGGCCCCAAGCGGAATTTTGGTTTGATCCTCCACTACAACATTTTTCTACATTTTTTTGGTACATTTTTTTTGCTGCGCACCACGAGGCACAGCGAACATGTTTGCTATGATATTCTTATCAGTGAGGCAGCAGGAAGGGGCTGGGAATATGTTTGCGGTAACATTTCGTATGAAGAATTTTTAAATTGTCCATTTCCATCATTCATACTTTGCTTGTGTGACTCTAATGCTTGAAACCATGTAGTAAGTATATAAGAATATATGTAAGTCATTACAGAATATATATTCCAAAACAAGATTGATATTTTGTAAACGTTCTGATCACACAGCAGCTGATTTATGTAGCATTTTTGACAACATGTAGAGAATATATTTCCCTCTCAGTAACAACATAAACATCTTCCATAATTGAGTTTCCTTGCAGATGACAATAATGGCTTTTCCAATGTGGCCTCACTCTGTTGTCTCCAGGGGGCGGAGCTACTTGCACTCAGAAGTCATTTTCCTCAGCAGCAGTCCTTCTGCACGCTTCTGATTCATCAAACTAAGACAACATGCAACTCATATTAGGCTTTTAAACCCTGCACACCACTTTTAACGTGCAAGGAGTGTGATGTCAGGAAGGATGCTGCTAATGATGACGCATCACGACAGTGTCGCCAAAACCTTTCTCTAAAATATCACTAAAATGTACATACATCACTAAAAGTATCACTAAAATGTACATACATCACTAAAAGTATCAATAAAATGTACATACATCATTAAAAGTATCACTAAAATGTACATACATCACTAAAAGTATCACAAAAATGTACATACATCACTAAAAGTATCACTAAAATGTACATACATCACTAAAATATTACTAAAATGTACATACATCACTAAAAGTATCACTAAAATGTACATACATCACTAAAAGTATCACTAAAATGTACATACATCACTAAAATATTACTAAAATGTACATACATCACTAAAAGTATCACTAAAATGTACATACATCATTAAAATATTACTAAAATGTACATACATCACTAAAAGTATCACTAAAATGTACATACATCACTAAAAGTATCAATAAAATGTACATACATCATTAAAAGTATCAATAAAATATCACTAAAATGTACATACATCACTAAAAGTATCACTAAAATGTACATAATCACTAAAAGTATCACTAAAATGTACATACATCACTAAAAGTATCACTAAAATGTACATACATCACTAAAATATTACTAAAATGTAAATGTATATATATATATATATATATATATATATATATATATATATATATATATATATATCAAATAAAACAAATGGCTTATTGATAAGCCATTTTTTATTTATTTATTTATTACAACGCCAAAATAGGCCTAACAACGCCAATGGTTGTAATTCTGTAACACTTTGAGATTTGGAATCAAATGTAAAGTTGCTTTCAAATACAATCTATTATATAAAAAATGTATGTATATATATATATATATATATATATATATATATATATATATATATATTTCCTTACGTAACATCACCAGAATGATTGACAATTAGGAGGACCAATAGTCAACATGATCCACCCAGAAATAAATAAAACAAATAACTTACCGATAAGCCATTTAAAAAAAAAAAATGTTTTAATATTTATTTATATGTATCATTATTCTCTTACTCACCTTTCCAGTAGAGGCCTCTGCCCTCTCACTTTCTGTGCTCCTCTGCCCTGACTCCTACAGGTCAATAGAGGTTGTGGAGTGATTATTATTATTGTCTACTGATGATAGTCATACGTGAATGAGCTCAGCTCCTGTTCTCCTCCATGTGTAAAGTGAGAAACACAGCTGATGCTCCAGAAGGAAGTAACCCCAAAGATAGCAAATGGTAAAAAAAGAGTGCACATTTAACTTTATAAATAACGAGGACCTTCATGATGCATTTCAGGCTAACTAACTAGCTAAGTAGCAGCATTGTTTTAGAGCGGGAATGTAACTTTTTGTCAAACACAGACCTGGTGTAAAGTGGAGCTAAAACATTTTACTACAAGCAGTGATGAATGCTTACTTTCTTGAAAAAGTCTCTTATGTCCATTTTGCATCCGTTCACGTTCTTGTTCTGCAATCTGCAGTGCTGTGTGCTAATGTGCTTCGTACACCTGCAGGACCGCAAGCAAGGTCGCAGAGATAATGCGGACTGTATTTTGAGTGATGTGGGCATTTTCTATATGAACAAGTGAAATGGATTGGAAACCGACGCACTAAAGGGACTCTCTATCTTACGCTATGAAGTGAGGGTAAACTGAGTGAATAATGACAGGTTATATGATTATTTATTTAAACTCATATCCGGGCCACTTTAGAATGAATATGTCGGCATGTATTTGTAAAAAATAAAATAAAAAATAAAAAATATATCCATCCATCCGTCCATCTTCTTCCGCTTATCCGAGGTTGGCAGCCTAAGCAGGGAAGCCCAGACTTCCCTCTCCCCAGCCACTTCGTCCAGCTCTTCCCGGGGGATCCCGAGGCGTTCCCAGGCCAGCCGGGAGACATAGTCTTCCCAACGTGTCCTGGGTCTTCCCCGTGGCCTCCTACCGGTCGGACGTGCCCTAAACACCTCCCTAGGGAGGCGTTCGGGTGGCATCCTGACCAGATGCCCGAACCACCTCATCTGGTTCCTCTCCATGTGGAGGAGCAGCGGCTTTACTCTGAGCTCCTCCCGGATGACAGAGCTTCTCACCCTATCTCTAAGGGAGAGCCCCGCCACCCTGCGGAGGAAACTCATTTCGGCCGCTTGTACCCGTGATCTTGTCCTTTCGGTCATAACCCAAAGCTCATGACCATAGGTGAAGATGGGAACGTAGATCGACAGGTAAATTGAGAGCTTCGCCTTCCGGCTCAGCTCCTTCTTCACCACAACGGATCGATACAGCGTCCGCATTACTGAAGACGCCGCACCGATCCGCCTGTCGATCTCACCATCCACTCTTCCCTCACTCGTGAACAAGACTCCGAGGTACTTGAACTCCTCCACTTGGGGCAGGGTCTCCTCCCCAACCCGGAGACGGCACTCCACCCTTTTCCGGGCGAGAACCATGGACTCGGACTTGGAGGTGCTGATTCCCATCCCAGTCGCTTCACACTCGGCTGCGAACCGATCCAGCGAGAGCTGAAGATCCTGGCCAGATGAAGCCATCAGGACCACATCATCCGCAAAAAGCAGAGACCTAATCCTGCAGCCACCAAACCGGATCCCCTCAACGTCTTGACTGCGCCTAGAAATTCTGTTCATAAAAGTTCAGAACAGAATGGGTGACAAAGGGCAAACTTGGCGGAGTCCAACCCTCACTGGAAACGTGTCCGACTTACTGCCGGCAATGCGGACCAAGCTCTGACACTGATCATACAGGGAGCGGACCGCCACAATCAGACAGTCCGATACCCCATACTCTCTGAGCACTCCTCACAGGACTTCCCGAGGGACACGGTCCAATGCCTTCTCCAAGTCCACAAAGCACATGTAGACTGGTTGGGCAAACTCCCATGCACCCTCAAGGACCCTGCCGAGAGTATAGAGCTGGTCCACAGTTCCACGACCAGGACCAAAACCACACTGTTCCTCCTGAATCCGAGGTTGGACTATCCGGCGTAGCCTCCTCTCCAGTACACCTGAATAGACCTTACTGGGAAGGCTGAGGAGTGTGATCCTACGATAGTTAGAACACACCCTCTGGTTCCCCTTCTTAAAGAGAGGAACCACCACCCCGGTCTGCCAATCCAGAGGTACCGCCCCCGATGTCCACGCGATGCTGCAGTCTTGTCAACCAAGACAGCCCCACAGCATCCAGAGCCTTAAAGAACTCCGGGCGGATCTCATCCACCCCCGGGGCCTTGCCACTGAGGAGCTTTTTAACTACCTCAGCAACCTCAGCCCCAGACATAGGAGAGGCCACCACAGATTCCCCAGGCACTGCTTCCTCATAGGAAGACGTGTTGGTGGGATTGAGGAGGTCTTCGGAGTATTCCCTCCACCGATCCATATATATAACTATATATATATATATATATATATATATATATATATATATATATATATATATATATTTATATATATATATATATATATATAACACCAAATTATTTAGGGGGGCTTGAGCCGCCCTAAAATAGGCCTAACAACGCCAATGTATTACAGTATTCTTAACAATGACTTATATAATTATATTGCAGTATTTATAACGACTTATATAATTATATTGCATAAGTTTTAACGACCACTTATATATTTATGATATTACAGTATTTTTAATGACGACTTATATAATTATATTACAGGATTTTTAACGACGACTTATACAATCTATACCTTCGTATGATAAAAATGTATAATTTTAAATAATAAAAATCTATAACTTCATGTCATAAAAATCATTAACTGCATATCATAAAAATGTATAACTTCATATCATAAAAATCATTAACTTCATATCATAAAAATGTATAACTTCATATCATAAAAATGCATAACTTCATATCATAAAAATATACAACTTCAAATCATAAAAATGTGTAACTTTATATTATACAAATATATAACTTCATATCATAAAAATCTATAACTTCATATATTAAAAATCTATAAATTCATATCAAATTTTTTTTTTACTTTACATTATAAAAATCTATAACTTCATATCATAAAAATCTATAACTTCTTATCATAAAAATTGATAACTTCCTATCATAAAAATCTATAACTTCATATCATAAAAATGTGTAACTTTATATTATAAAAATCTATAACTTCCTATCATAAAAATCTATAACTTCATATGATAAACATATATAACTTCTTATCATAAAAATCAATAACTTCCTATCATATAAATCTATAACTTCATATCATAAAAATGCATAACTTCAAATCATAAAAATATATAACTTCATATCATAAAAATGTGTAACTTTATATTATACAAATATATAACTTCATATCATAAAAATCTATAACTTTATATATTAAAAATCTATAAATTCATATCATACATTTTTCTTACTTTATATTATAAAAATGTATAACTTCATATCATAAAAATGCATAACTTCATATCATAAAAATATATAACTTCATATCATAAAAATGTGTAACTTTATATTATACAAATATATAACTTCATATCATAAAAATCTATAACTTCATATATTAAAAATCTATAAATTCATATCATAATTTTTTTAAACTTTATATTATAAAAATCTATAACTTCATATCATAAAAATCTATAACTTCTTATCATAAAAATTGATAACTTCCTATCATAAAAATCTATAACTTCATATCATAAAAATTTGTAACTTTATATTATAAAAATCTATAACTTCCTATCATAAAAATCTATAACTTCATATGATAAACATCTATAACTTCTTATCATAAAAATGGATAACTTCCTATCATAAAAATCTATAACTTCATATTATAAAAATCTATAACTTCATATTATAAACTGATTAGCTGGAACTAAAGAGGCTGCTTGTCAAACAGGAATAAAAACAAGCCAAGTTGTTATGTAACCCTCCTTGCAGGAAGATGGATGGACACACACACACACACACACACACACACACACACACACACACACACACACACACACACACACTCTCTCACACAAATAAAACAACACACTCCTTGGCAGAGGATGTTAAGTGTTTTTAAATTGGAGTACAAACTATGTGTGTGTGTGTGTGTGTGTGTGTGTGTGTGTGTGTGTGTGTGTGTGTGTGTGTGTGTGTGTGTGTGTGTGTGTGTGTGTGTGTGTGTGTGTGTGTGTGTGTGACTAGAAAGTACAAATTCATGGTGCAACAAGGTATATGCGACCTTTATTTTAGCGGGCAAGCAGACCAGCCAGGAAGCCACGCCCACAGACCAGCCAGGAAGCCACGCCCACAGACCAGCCAGGAAGCCACGCCCACAGAGGTATGAGCTGGAAGCAGGTGAATTTATTTTGGGTTGTGTCCTTTTTACATGGGAGCAGGACAAATGGAAACAAAGACACGTTGACTAAGAAAAATGGAAACAAAGACACGAAAATCTCCCAAAATTCAGGCGGAGCTGGAGGCCACGCCCCCTCCAGCTCCATGCGGACCTGAGTCCGCTTTCCCACGATATAAACAGTGTGCCTGCCCAATCACATTATAACTACAATGAAGAAGGGCGAGTTGTTGGTGTCTTATGTGGGTTTATTGTTAGGCAGTTTCATTAACGTCCTCCCAGCGTGGTAACAACACACAACAACAGCAGTCATGTTTTTGTCTACCGTAAAGCAGTTTGTCTGCCGTAAACAGCAGAAGAACGAGGAAGATACAGCAATTGCGACGCCGACGACGAGTAAGATGAAGAAATACGCTTTGTTGCACCTTTCCTGCCTGAGTCCGGCGATTAGTTGCAAATCTTGCTTTATTGATTGCTTGCAGACAGCCAATCCAACACAAAACAAACTAGTCCCCGCCCGCACTCACGCTACCGCTCCCTCTCTTCTCTCGCCCACACACTCACTGACGTCACTCACCTCACATGCTCACCTATTAAAGGGCCACACACACACACACATACGCTACTCTCATAACAGCTTGTAAGTTCCAAGCCGCAGCTGCGATTGGACCTGGGTAGCCTCCGGGAAGAAGTAGTGGACTACCAAGTGCTTGGCACTGAAGATCTTCCTCAGGAAGCAAAGATTGACCGGTTTTGGGCCATGCTAGGGAGAGATGGAAGATTCCAGACACTAATGCATTTGATGAAAGCACTTTTGTGCGTGCCACACATCAATGCATCATCAGAGAGGGTGTTCAGCATGGTTAGAAAAATAGTGACAGAGAATAGAACAAGGATGGACCATTCAACCCTTAACTCAACAATGAGTAGATGAGTGTTATGTGTGTGTATACGTGTAAATAAATGAACACTGAAATTCAAGTATTTCTTTTATTTATATACAGGTAAAAGCCAGTAAATTAGAATATTTTGAAAAACTTGATTTATTTCAGTAATTGCATTCAAAAGGTGTATCTTGTACATTATATTTATTCATTGCACACAGACTGATGCATTCAAATGTTTATTTCATTTAATTTTGATGATTTGAAGTGGCAACGAATGAAAATCCAAAATTCCGTGTGTCACAAAATTAGAATATTACTTAAGGCTAATACGAAAAAGGGATTTTTAGAAATGTTGGCCAACTGAAAAGTATGAAAATGAAAAACATGAGCATGTACAATACTCAATACTTGGTTGGAGCTCCTTTTGCCTCAATTACTGCGTTAATGCGGCGTGGCATGGAGTCGATGAGTTTCTGGCACTGCTCAGGTGTTATGAGAGCCCAGGTTGCTCTGATAGTGGCCTTCAACTCTTCTGCGTTTTTGGGTCTGGCATTCTGCATCTTCCTTTTCACAATACCCCACAGATTTTCTATGGGGCTAAGGTCAGGGGAGTTGGCGGGCCAATTTAGAACAGAAATACCATGGTCCGTAAACCAGGCACGGGTAGATTTTGCGCTGTGTGCAGGCGCCAAGTCCTGTTGGAACTTGAAATCTCCATCTCCATAGAGCAGGTCAGCAGCAGGAAGCATGAAGTGCTCTAAAACTTGCTGGTAGACGGCTGCGTTGACCCTGGATCTCAGGAAACAGAGTGGACCGACACCAGCAGATGACATGGCACCCCAAACCATCACTGATGGTGGAAACTTTACACTAGACTTCAGGCAACGTGGATCCTGTGCCTCTCCTGTCTTCCTCCAGACTCTGGGACCTCGATTTCCAAAGGAAATGCAAAATTTGCTTTCGTCAGAAAACATGACTTTGGACCACTCAGCAGCAGTCCAGCTCTTTTTTTCCTTAGCCCAGGTGAGACGCTTTGCGCGCTGTTTCTTGGTCAACAGTGGCTTGACACGAGGTATGCGGCAGTTGAAACCCATGTCTTTCAAGCGTCTCTTGGTGGTGGATCTTGAAGCACTGACTCCAGCAGCTGTCCACTCCTTCTGCATCTCCCCCACATTTTTGAATGTTTTTTTTCTTCACAATCTTGACCAGGGCGCGGTGATCCCTATCGCTTGTACACTTTTTCTGACCACAGTTTTTCCTTCCCTTTGCCTCTCCATTAATGTGTTTGGACACAGAGCTCTGAGAACAGCCAGCCTCTTCAGCAATAACCTTTTGTGTCTTTCCCTCCTTGTGCAATGTGTCGATGGTTGCCTTTTGGACAGCTGTCAAATCTGAAGTCTTCCCCATGTTTGTGTAGGCTTCAGAACTGGACTGAGAGACCATTTAAAGCCCTTTGCAGGTGTTTTGAGTTAATCAGTTGATTAGTTTGTGGCACCAGGTGTCTTCAAAATTTAACCCTTACACAATATTCTAATTTTGTGACACACGGAATTTTGGATTTTCATTTGTTGCCACTTCAAATCATCAAAATTAAATGAAATAAACATTTGAATGCATCAGTCTGTGTGCAATGAATAAATATAATGTACAAGTTACACCTTTTGAATGCAATTACTGAAATAAAGCAAGTTTTTCAAAATATTCTAATTTACTGGCTTTTACCTGTATACATATATATATATATAATAAAATAAATATATATACATATAACTAGAATTCACTGAAAGTCAAGTATTTCTTATTTCTTAGATATATATATATATATATATATATATATATATATATATATATATATATATATATATATATATATATGTATATATATATATATATATATATATATATATATATATATATATATGAAATACTTGACTTGGTGAATTCTAGCTGTAAATATACTCCTCTCCTCTTAACCACGCCCCTAACCACGCACCCGCCCCAACCACGCCCCACCCCCGACCACGCACCCCTCCCCCCACCTCCCGAAATCGGAGGTCTCAAGGTTGGCAAGTATGTACTATACAATCATTTTCATAGTATTATTATTACTAATAATAATACTATTGTTATTATCATTATTATTATTATTATCATATTATCATGATACATGCCATTGTAATTATCTGGGCTGAGGTCACATTAAAAATGTATTTCCCAAGGCTCAAAAAAAGAACCCTAAATTGAATCTGACATTTTATTAGTCATCAGGCAAACACATTGTTGGAACTGATGGAAGCGCTTTGTGCCCGCTGATCAAACCATCAAAGACGCCAGTCTCTCAGGATGCATGTGAGAGGAGGCTAATGAGTCTCGCTGATAATGGAAGAGAAGTCAACCCCTGCAGAGAATGTTGCAACAAGATTTAGACAAATATGGAAGCCATCTTTCTTTGCCTTCTTCTACCAGAATAGTAATAGTTTAATAACAACAATAACAATAATACCAATAATGATAATAATAAAGAAAAGGTATTGTTTAGCTATGTGCTACTTGTGAACAGGCCTCATTTAAAGGAACATCTAGTCCATTATTTGACACTCATTCATGATTCCACAATTAATGACGTCACATCGTTGCAGGAGGACAAATTTGTGCCCAAGCTATCAAAACTGCAAGTTTACAACTTGCTAAAAGTACTAATACGGAGTAAGTCAGTCTAAGAAGAACACCACCAGCTTACCCCTGTGCTTTACCAGAACATAAATATATTTTAAGAAGATTGGCAAAAAAAAAAGCACCATTTAAAGATGTTTGTGTTTAAAAAATTGAAAAAATGATATAAATACATAGCCCATTCATCCAAATGAATCACTAATTACAACTAGTGTTCACATCCACAGGAACCACATGGGTTAGCCTACTCTATACAGTATTTACAACCAGGCCCGGCCCTAACCAATCTGGCGCCCTAGGCAAGATTTTAGGTGGCGCCCCCCCCCCCCCCCCCCCCCCACATCGGCAGTGAAGTGTATATACTCACAAGAACCCGAATAGCTTTGTCTTTGACCATTTTTTTTTTACTTACAACTATACCTAATATATAAAGGGGTGGAAAAGTGACTATTACCTGCAGGGCAAACATTAGCTATCCAGAAGGCAATAACAATATAAACAAAAAACACCTGCTTAAAAGATCTAATACAAATGTCCCTGAGGAATGTAAGGTGGGAGTACTGTAATTACCTAACGTTACATTATTATTTTCGATAACAATTTAGCCCCCTCCACAATATTAACCCGACGTTAAAACAGAACTAGCTATTTATTGATTAGCAATTGCCGAATCATGTAACATTAGCTTAATGCTAAAAAGCCAGGTTACTATCACATTCTGTAACAGACAAATAATTTCATGTAGGCTAACGTTACCTACCTGCTACCTCTGTCTTTTCTCGTTTCTCCTCCTCTTTTCTCTTTTTTCTTCCCTGGGCACCTGACAGTTTTGGCCGTTTTGACATCTTGTGTTGATTTTTTGATGTGGTGACGTCCAAAAAGAGTCATGATACGGGAAGGGAAGGGGCGCACCGTGCGGGGGGAGGAGGGGGCGTAATGTTGTAACAAATAATATTTCTATTATATAGGCTTTACTTTGCATTTTAATTAACGTGGGATTTTTTTTTGTATTTAGAAATAATAGTACCAACTTTTTTTCTTTTTTTTCTCCAACATTTGTGGCACTGGAGTGGCGCCCCCTGATGGACGGCGCCCTTAGCATTTGCCTATACGGCCTATGCCACGGGCCGGCCCTGTTTACAACCTTACTAGTGTTCACTTCACAGCCACACATGGTTCATCGAGTTATTGACATTATTTACACATTACTTTGTCTGTTTCAGTCACTATGTTATTTAGTCACTACAGTAATTATGTTCACATCCACTGGAACCACATGGGTTAGCCTACTCTATACAGTATTTACAACCTTACTAGTGTTCACTTCACAGCTACAGATGTTTCATCTACTTATTGACATTATTTACACATTACTTTGTTTCAGTATCTATGTTATTTAGTCACTACAGTAATTACAAGTTGTGTTCACATCCACAGGAACCACATGGGTTAGCCTACTCTATACAGTATTTATAACCTTACTAGTGTTCACTTCACAGCCACAGATGGCTCATCTTGTTATTGACATTATTTACACATTACTATGTCTGTTTCAGTCACTATGTTATTTAGTCACTACAGTAATTGTGTTCAGATCCACAGGAACCACATGGGTTAGCCTACTCTATACAGTATTTACAACCTTACTAGTGTTCACTTCACAGCCACAGATGGCTCATCTTGTTATTGACATTATTTACACATTACTATGTCTGTTTCAGTCACTATGTTATTTAGTCACTACAGTAATTGTGTTCACATCCACAGGAACCACATGGGTCAGTCTACTCTATACAGTATTTACAACCTTACTAGTGTTCACTTCACAGCCACAGATGGTTCATCTACTTATTGACATTATTTACACATTACTTTGTTTCAGTATCTATGTTATTTAGTCACTACAGTAATTACAAGTTGTGTTCACATCCACAGGAACCACATGGGTTAGCCTACTCTATACAGTATTTACAACCTTACTAGTGTTCATTTCACAGCCACAGATGGTTCATCGAGTTATTGACATTATTTACATATTACTATGTCTGTTTCAGTCACTATGTTATTTAGTCACTACAGTAATTATGTTCACATCCACAGGAACCACATGGGTTAGCCTACTCTATACAGTATTTACAACCACTAGTGTTCACTTCACAGCTACAGATGGTTCATCAAGTTATTTACATTATTTACATATTACTATGTCTGTTTCAGTCACTATGTTATTTAGTCACTACAGTAATTATGTTCACATCCACAGGAACCACATGGGTCAGCCTACTCTATACAGTATTTACAACCTTACTAGTGTTCACTTCACAGCCACACATGGTTCATCGAGTTATTTACATTATTTACATATTACTATGTCTGTTTCAGTCACTATGTTATTTAGTCACTACAGTAATTGTGTTCACATCCACAGGAACCACATGGGTCAGTCTACTCTATACAGTATTTACAACCTTACTAGTGTTCACTTCACAGCCACACATGGTTCATCGAGTTATTGACATTATTTACACATTACTTTGTCTGTTTCAGTCACTATGTTATTTAGTCACTACAGTAATTGTGTTCACATCCACAGGAACCACATGGGTTAGCCTACTCTATACAGTATTTACAAGCTTTCTAGTGTTCACTTCACAGCTACAGATGTTTCATCTACTTATTGACATTATTTACACATTACTTTGTTTCAGTCACTATGTTATTTAGTCACTACAGTAATTACAAGTTGTGTTCACATCCACAGGAACCACATGGGTTAGCCTACTCTATACAGTATTTACAACCTTACTAGTGTTCACTTCAGAGCCACAGATTGTTCTTTTAGTTATTGACATTATTTACACATTAATATGTCTGTTTCAGTCACTATGTTATTTAGTCACTACAGTAATTACAAGTTGTGTTCACATCCACAGGAACCACATGGGTTAGTCTACTCTATACAGTATTTACAACCTTACTAGTGTTCACTTCACAGCCACACATGGTTCATCGAGTTATTGACATTATTTACACATTACTTTGTCTGTTTCAGTCACTGTTATTTAGTCACTACAGTAATTACAAATTGTGTTCACATCCACAGGAACCACATGGGTTAGCCTACTCTATACAGTATTTACAACCTTACTAGTGTTCACTTCACAGCCACAGATGGTTCATCGAGTTATTGACATTATTTACATATTACTATGTCTGTTTCAGTCACTATGTTATTTAGTCACTACAGTAATTGTGTTCACATCCACAGGAACCACATGGGTTAGCCTACTCTATACAGTATTTACAACCTTACTAGTGTTCACTTCACAGCCGCAGATGGTTAATCTACTTATTGACATTATTTACACATTACTTTGTTTCAGTCACTATGTTATTTAGTCACTACAGTAATTACAAGTTGTGTTCACATCCACAGGAACCACATGGGCTAGCCTACTCTGTACAATATTTACAACCTTACTAGTGTTCACTTCACAGCCACACATGGTTCATCGAGTTATTGACATTATTTACACATTACTTTGTCTGTTTCAGTCACTATGTTATTTAGTCACTACAGTAATTATGTTCACATCCACAGGAACCACATGGGTTAGCCTACTCTATACAGTATTTACAACCTTACTAGTGTTCACTTCACAGCCACAGATGGTTCATCGAGTTATTGACATTATTTACACATTACTATGTCTGTTTCAGTCACTGTTATTTAGTCACTACAGTAATTACAAATTGTCTTCACATCCACAGGAACCACATGGGTTAGCCTACTCTATACAGTATTTACAACCTTACTAGTGTTCACTTCACAGCCACAGATGGTTCATCGAGTTATTGACATTATTTACACATTACTATGTCTGTTTCAGTCACTATGTTATTTAGTCACTACAGTAATTATGTTCACATCCACAGGAACCACATGGGTTAGCCTACTCTATACAGTATTTACAACCTTACTAGTGTTCACTTCACAGCCACAGATGGTTCATCGAGTTATTGACATTATTTACACATTACTTTGTCTGTTTCAGTCACTGTTATTTAGTCACTACAGTAATTACAAATTGTGTTCACATCCACAGGAACCACATGGGTTAGCCTACTCTATACAGTATTTACAACCTTACTAGTGTTCACTTCACAGCCACAGATGGTTCATCTACTTATTGACGTTATTTACACATTACTTTGTTTCAGTATCTATGCTATTTAGTCACTACAGTAATTATGTTCACATCCACAGGAACCACATGGGTTAGCCTACTCTATACAGTATTTACAACCTTTCTAGTGTTCACTTCACAGCTACAGATGTTTCATCTACTTATTGACATTATTTACACATTACTTTGTTTCAGTCACTATGTTATTTAGTCACTACAGTAATTACAAGTTGTGTTCACATCCACAGGAACCACATGGGTTAGCCTACTCTATACAGTATTTAAAAAAACGATATATAAACAAAATATTTGTTTATATTTTTACAAAGAAAAAAAATACGGATTTCTCACTATAGACGGAAAAAATCACATGCCTGAACAACTACTCACAAGTCAACAAAACTAAAATAGTTGATGGTGTTCATCATAAAACCTATTTTGGCATAATGTCGTTTTGCATTTTCATGATAAAAACAAGAGATGAGAAATAAAAGGCCAAGAAAGATGAAGAAGTTTAAAAACTAACTTTAAAAAAATGTCATCTTCTAAGTGCAGTCATGTGAAATAGAAATAAGAAAAACATATACAATAAATAAAATAAGAAATAAAAAACAAAAACAATAGTTACAGGAAATACAAAATATAAAATACATATATAATATAAATGCAAATATGAATATAAACTAAGAAATACAAATAGAAATAGGAAATGAGAAATTGAAAATATAATCATTATAAAAAATACAAACAGAAATATAAATACAAACATAATTATAAAAAATATCAACATACAGATAGAAATAGAAATAGAAAATGTCATTATAGAAATTGAATAAAACCCAAATATAAATAATAATATAAAAGATAGAAATAGAATTAGAAATATAAATAGGAAATTGAAAATGACAAATAGGAAATACATATAATATAAATATATAATATAATTTATAGGTACAGAAATAGAAATAAAAAGAAGAAAAAGATACAATAAATTCAAAAAGAAATAAAAAAGAAAAAGAATAGAGAGAGGAAAAATGCAATATAAAATACATATATAAATATAAGTATAAATATACACATAGAAATACAAATAAAAATAGAAATAGGAAAGAAAAAATAGAAAATAGAAACATAATAAAAAATATAGACAGAAATATATATAGAAATATAATTATAAAATACATCAACATATAGAAATTGAATTAAACAAAAATATAAACATAAATATAATTAAATATATATATAGGAAATATAAAATGACAAATAGGAAATACATATATTAATATAAATCCATCCATCCATCCATTTTCTACCGCTTGTCCCTTTTGGGGTCGCGGGGGGTCGCTGGAGCCTATCTCAGCTACAATCGGGCGGAAGGCGGGGTACACCCTGGACAAGTCACCATCTGAAATACATGTAGAAATAGAAATAGATATGGATACAGAAATAAAAATAGAAATCGAAATATAAATAAAATGTAGCTCCAGAAAAAGCAGTTTTCCTGGCAGGTGCATAGAAGCAGCTTTTGGTTTCCTTTTGTGCAGAGTCAGAGGTCCTGGAAGTCATTAGCTTGATGTTTCTTGTACAAAAGATGAGAAAGCATTTTATGTGCATGAGGAGAATAAAAAGTGTGTGGCTCAGTGCCAGCTCGGTTTCTACGCCACCTTGGCAGAAAATCCATGTGAACGTGCCGACAGTGTGTGAGCGCAGACAAAAAGCTGAGGAGGATGAAGACCGACTGGTGGCCAGCTGGGAAAAGTCCAATTGCAAGAAATGTTGCTTTTACACTTTGATGGCTTTGTCTCCGTCAGATCTGCCAGAGCATAAGATGCAAACAGCAGCAGGACCATAAAAGCTCCAAAACATCAAACTAAATGACACTTTGGACAAAATGGTTTTGGATCTGCAACTGTCATCATTTTCACTTGCAACGAAAAACTGTTTCCATGAAACTATGAAAGACGACTGTAGTCCCTTTGTGGACCAAGAACTCTTCTCACTTAAAGAAATACACTCTTCAGATTTCAGCAAGCATCCCATCCTCTTCCTCAAACAATACCGCCAGCTCGTGTTACCAGCTTTCATGTTACAAGGTTCCGTGTTGTGAAATTCCGTGTTCAATCAATCAATGTTTATTTATATAGCCCTAAATCACAAGTGTCTCAAAGGGCTGCACAAGCCACAACCACATCCTCGTTACAGAGCTCAGACAAGGGCAAGGAAAAACTCACCCCAGTGGGACGTCGATGTGAATGACTATGAGAAACCTTGGAGAGGACCGCATACATGTAAAAGCCAGTAAATTAGAATATTTTGAAAAACTTGATTTATTTCAGTAATTGCATTCAAAAGGTGTAACTTGTACATTATATTTATTCATTGCACACAGACTGATGCATTCAAATGTTTATTTCATTTAATTTTGATGATTTGAAGTGGCAACAAATGAAAATCCAGAATTCCGTGTGTCACAAAATTAGAATATTGTGTAAGGGTTAAATTTTGAAGAAGATGGATGGATGGATGGATATTACTCTAAAGTATGAGTACTCTTACTTGAGTACAACTTCTGGCTACTCTGTCATTACATTTGAACAACACAAGAAGAGAACTAAGAATATCGATATCATTCCACTAGAATCAAGCCGATACTACGCTGCTGTAGATATCTTAGATATTCGGATGGATCGGCCCACTTATGCTGATGTGTGAGGAAAAGCCACACCCCAAATCTTACCTCCATTTGTGCGTGACAACATAGCCTCCAGAAGTGTGTGCTGGTTTACTGCGCTCATTGCCTTCTCTCAAAGTGGACTTGAAGGATTGTTGCAGTCAAACAAACAAATTCTGTTGGCTCTGATCCAATCAATGATTTTTCTTTTCTCCTCACGCTGACCTGAACGCAGAAGGAAATGTTCCACAGCAAATCTAATCCTCCAGCAAACCTCCAGGCCAAGAATTCGATGAAGGAAATACATCGAAATCCAATTCATCTGACGTCTGTGACAGTGCAAACAGGAAGTTAGAGGCCACGCGGAACATAAACATAACAACAAAATGTTATCCCCTGAAAGCAAAAATGCCTGAACTTCAACTTCTGATGATAATGATGATTGTTATCATAACCAATTTGATCCTTGTAGTTGGTCATTATTTTATTATTAATCATCTCTGATTGCTTTGTGGTAATGCTTATAAGATACCAACCTGTCAGGTACAACCTGTAAAAACATAAAGGTAAATAATAGTTCTTATAAAAGAAGTGACTTTAAGGTTTTACTACTTACGTATAAAATACTACACGGTCTAGCTCCGTCCTATCTTGTCGATTGCATTGTACCATATGTCCCGGCAAGAAATCTGCGTTCAAAGAACTCCGGCTTATTAGTGATTCCCAGAGCCCAAAAAAGGTCTGCGGGCTATAGAGCGTTTTCTATTCGGGCTCCAGTACTATGGAATGCCCTCCCGGTAACAATTAGAGATGCTACCTCAGTAGAAGCATTTAAGTCCCATCTTAAAACTCATTTGTATACTCTAGCCTTTAAATAGCCCCCCTGTTAGACCAGTTGATCTGCCGTTTCTTTTCTTTTCTCCTCTGCTCCCCTTTTCCTTGAGGGGGGGGGGGCACAGGTCCGGTGGCCATGGATGAAGTGCTGGCTGTCCAGAGTCGGGACCCGGGGTGGACCGCTCGCCTGTGCATCGGCTGGGAACATCTCTACGCTGCTGACCCGTCTCCGCTCGGGATGGTGTCCTGCTGGCCCCACTATGGACTGGACTCTTACTATTATGTTGGATCCACTATGGACTGGACTCTCACAATATTATGTCAGACCCACTCGACATCCATTGCTTTCGGTCTCCCCTAGAGGGGGGGGGGTTACCCACATATGCGGTCCTCTCCAAGGTTTCTCATAGTCATTCACATCGACGTCCCACTGGGGTGAGTTTTTCCTTGCCCGTATGTGGGCTTTGTACCGAGGATGTCGTTATGGCTTGTGCAGCCCTTTGAGACACTTGTGATTTAGGGCTATATAAATAAAGATTGATTGATTGATTGAATTAGTAATTAATCATTATCATCATTATCATTAGTATTAGTAGATCGTTATTTCTACATTGAAAAGTGATACTGCTGTCACAACAATGTAAGTAAACATTTCAAATGTTCACTTATTATTCACATGTATTCCCATTTTGGTCCATGGCCATTATTTTGTTAGGTGTCCTAAAATGCAAGGCGGACAGTTTGCCAAAAAATGGAATTGTTTATTCCACAGCAGCAAAGGCACAGTGTCAGAAACAGAAAGTAAAGCATAAGGCTGGATGAAATACAATAAAAAGGGAAAATGGCTGCGGATAATAAATATGGACAAAATAATGGGAAAAACAGAAATAGTAGAAACCCTCATAAATCACAGAACCTTTGCTAAAAGCCGCCACCTGGCAACCTACCTGAACTTCCAGGGAACTTAGTGTGGAAGTTGGCAATGAGAAAGGCGTCTAAGATAAGTCCCTCAGGACCATAGCCTACCCGATCCACCAGATATTGCACGTTCCCAGAATCAATATGGCTCTTAGATCAAAAGCTGGATGACCGTCGACCAGGCTACGTAGAGGAGGAGGCACGACCGGAAGGCTAAAGCGACTGGTAACAACTGGCTTGAGTTCAGACACATGAGAAGTGGGGTGACTATTGAGCGAAGTTGGCTTGAGTCTGACCACATTTTTGTTGATCATATTTTTCAACTTAAAAGGTCCCACATAACGAGGAGAAAACTTCTTAGAAGATACAGCAAGAGGTCACTTGATCAGGAATGCCTTGAGAACTAAGAGAAGTGTGCACAGAGTTGATTTGTACACCTTTGGTGGCTAAAGAAGCCAATGCGAGAGACCGGGTCTCTGGCAAGTCAGGCAGACAAATGAAGATGGATGGACCCATTTCATCAATCAATCAATCAAAGTTTATTTATACAGCCCTTAATCACAAGTGTCTCAAAGGGCTGCACAAGCCACAACCATCAGATCTCACATCAGGGCAAGAAAAAACTCAACCCAATGGGCATAATGAGAATCCTCGGACGAGACCGCAGATGTGGGGACCATCTCTCCGGGCGACCGGTGCAATGGATGTCGAGTGGATTTAGTTAATAATGTGAGAGTCCAGTCCATAGTAGGGCCAGCAGGGGATCATCTTGAATGGAGACATTCATGATGATCCCTCCTTGCCCATTTGGTACTTCTCCACGTGCCTAAGACGCCTCGCAGACTCAAGGGACGCAACACCCTCATGTATCGCTCTTCTCCACTGCGACCGGTTGGAGGCAATCACTTCTTAAACATCTGGGCAGATCTTGCTTTAAAATTTGCTTTGAGGTTGTCTTTGAAGGGCTTCCTCTGCCCACCTTGTGCTCTTCTTCCAGAACTGAGCTTGCCGTGCAGAATTTGCTTGGAAGATGCATTTGGTTTGTTTTGGACAACCATGGCCTCGCTTGAGCAGTTGGCTTCCTTTAGGACGCTGTTATTCGTTCAATGATCCATTCAACTAATGCCTAGAATGCGACTCAGGCAGGGCTGATGGTACTCCTTAAGGATTTTTAATTGGCGCCTGTAGACAGTCCAGGATTCCAAGCCATAGTTGAAAGAAGTTAACACCACCACCTTGTAGATCTTCACCTTGGTGTCAGTTTGTATGCCCCTCTCCTCAAAACCCTTTCCACACATTCTTCCATATGCATCGCTTAAGTTCGGGGTGACTATTGAGCGAAGTTGGCTTGAGTCTGACCACATTTTTGTTGATTATATTTTTCAACTTAAAAGGTCCCACATAACGAGGAGAAAACTTCTTAGAAGATACAGCAAGAGGTCACTTGATCAGGAATGCCTTGAAAACTAAGAGAATTGTCCGCAGAGTTGATTTGTACACCTTTGGTGGCTAAAGAAGCCAATGCGAGAGACCGGGTCTCTGGCAAGTCAGGCAGACAAATGAAGATGGATGGACCCATTTCATCAATCAATCAATCAAAGTTTATTTATACAGCCCTTAATCACAAGTGTCTCAAAGGGCTGCACAAGCCACAACCATCAGATCTCACATCAGGGCAAGAAAAAACTCAACCCAATGGGCATAATGAGAATCCTCGGACGAGACCGCAGATGTGGGGACCATCTCTCCGGGCGACTGGTGCAATGGATGTCGAGTGGATCTAGTTAATAATGTGAGAGTCCAGTCCATAGTATGGCCAGCAGGGGATCATCTTGAATGGAGACATTCAAGATGATCCCTCCTTGCCCATTTGGTACTTCTCCACGTGCCTAAGACGCCTCGCAGACTCAAGGGACGCAACACCCTCATGTATCGCTCTTCTCCACTGCGACCGGTCGGAGGCAATCACTTCTTAAACATCTGGGCAGATCTTGCTTTAAAATTTGCTTTGAGGTTGTCTTTGACGGGCTTCCTCTGCCCACTTTGTGCTCTTCTTCCAGAACTGAGCTTGCCGTGCAGAATTTGCTTGGGAAGATGCATTTGGTTTGTTTTGGACAACCATGGCCTCGCTTAAGCAGTTGGCTTCCTTTAAGACGCTGTTGTTCGTTCAATGATCCATTCAACTAATGCCTAGAATGCGACTCAGGCAGGGCTGATGGTACTCTTTAAGGATTTTTAAGTGGCGCCTGTACACAGTCCAGGATTCCAAGCCATAGTTGAGAGAAGTTAACACCACCGCCTTGTAGATCTTCACCTTGGTGTCAGTTTGTATGCCCCTCTCCTCAAAAATCTTTTCACACATTCTTCCATAGGCATCGCTTAAGTTCGGGGTGACTATTGAGCGAAGTTGGCTTGAGTCTGACCACATTTTTGTTGATTATATTTTTCAACTTAAAAGGTCCCACATAACGAGGAGAAAACTTCTTAGAAGATACAGCAAGAGGTCACTTGATCAGGAATGCCATGAAAACTAAGAGAATTGTCCGCAGAGTTGATTTGTACACCTTTGGTGGCTAAAGAAGCCAATGCGAGAGACCGGGTCTCTGGCAAGTCAGGCAGACAAATGAAGATGGATGGACCCATTTCATCAATCAATCAATCAAAGTTTATTTATACAGCCCTTAATCACAAGTGTCTCAAAGGGCTGCACAAGCCACAACCATCAGATCTCACATCAGGGCAAGAAAAAACTCAACTCAATGGGCATAATGAGAATCCTCGGACGAGACCGCAGATGTGGGGACCATCTCTCCGGGCGACCGGTGCAATGGATGTCGAGTGGATCTAGTTAATAATGTGAGGGTCCAGTCCATAGTAGGGCCAGCAGGGGATCATCTTGAATGGAGACATTCAAGATGATCCCTCCTTGCCCATTTGGTACTTCTCCACGTGCCTAAGACGCCTCGCAGACTCAAGGGACGCAACACCCTCATGTATCGCTCTTCTCCACTGCGACCGGTCGGAGGCAATCACTTCTTAAACATCTGGGCAGATCTTGCTTTAAAATTTGCTTTGAGGTTGTCTTTGACGGGCTTCCTCTGCCCACCTTGTGCTCTTCTTCCAGAACTGAGCTTGCCGTGCAGAATTTGCTTGGGAAGATGCATTTGGTTTGTTTTGGACAGCCATAGCCTCGCTTAAGCAGTTGGCTTCCTTTAAGACGCTGTTATTCGTTCAATGATCCATTCAACTAATGCCTAGAATGCGACTCAGGCAGGGCTGATGGTACTCCTTAAGGATTTTTAAGCGGCGCCTGTAGACAGTCCAGGATTCCAAGCCATAGTTGAAAGAAGTTAACACCACCGCCTTGTAGATCTTCACCTTGGTGTCAGTTTGTATGCCCCTCTCCTAAAAACCCTTTTCACACATTCTACCATAGGCATCGCTTAAGTTCGGGGTGAATATTGAGCGAAGTTGGCAGCTTTAGTCTGACCGCACTCGGGTTGATAATCATTTTCACCTCAAAAGGTCCCGCGTAACGATGAGCCAACTTTTTAACATATACAGCAAGAGGTAGGTGTTTAGATGCCAGCCAGACCTTCTGACCCACAGCATAAGGGGGCTGTAATACGATGGCGATTGGCTGCACGCTGATTGCCTTAAAAAGTCTGTTCCAGTGCTGCTCGAGTGATGCGACAAGCCCGTTAAACATGCTGGTCCACTGAGGGAACAGCTATCAGCCCATATACTTGACATTCCAGTAGCTATGATGACAAGGGTGTCAGCTGGGTCCTGATGGCAAACACTTATGATAGCAGCTTCCATGTATTGATTAGTCCGTTATGAAGAAGCCTAAATTTGGGGATGGTAGCCTTCCACACCACTGAAGTAAACGGAAATTTTCTGTCAGAGACAACATCCACAGGAATCCCATGACGCCTGACCACAAGGCAAACCAGCAACTCCGCCGTTTCCAAAGATGAGGGTAGCTTGAACAGAGGAACAAAACTAGCCATCTTAGAAAAATGGTCCACAATGGTGAGGACCGTGGTGTACCGATTGGAAGGAGGTAATCCTGTAAATTGGTCCATAGCTATGTGGGACCAGGGTCTTAATGGAACTAGGAGGGGTCACAACAGACCTGCTAAAGCCTGATGGGATGATTTACTCTGGGAGCACAGAAACTCTGCCGCCACAAGCTAATGATTGACCACCAGAAGCGCTGCGACAACAGGAATAGTGCAAAGTAGTCCCGGGATGAAGAAACCCAAGCAAGGACATCTGCCAGTAATTCAGGAACGATGAATAAACGCCCAGGAGGGCAGCCAGCTGGTGCAGGTGAATTCTTAAGCGCATCCACGTGGTCCTTTACCTCCCACTTGAGAGCCCCAACAAGGGCACCACAGCCACCACAATGGGTGCCGGATACAGTCTAGAAAGAGTATTACGTTTTCCATTAAGTGATAGGTGAGAGTGAATCTTAGTCTGTTAAGGAATAAAGCCCACCTAGCCTGGTGGGCATTAAGGGCCTGATTTACTGAGATCCAAATACTATGTCCGAGTCCGAGTCCATGGTTCTCGCCCGGAAAAGGGTGGAGTGCCATCTCCGGGTTGGGGAGGAGATCTTGCCCCAAGTGGAGGAGTTCAAGTACCTCGGAGTCTTGTTCACGAGTGAGGGAAGAGTGGATCGTGAGATCGACAGGCGGATCGGTGCGGCGTCTTCAGTAATGCGGACGCTGTATCGATCCGTTGTGGTGAAGAAGGAGCTGAGCAGGAAGGCAAAGCTCTCAATTTACCGGTCGATCTACGTTCCCATCCTCACCTATGGTCATGAGCTTTGGGTTATGACCGAAAGGACAAGATCACGGGTACAAGCGGCTGAAATGAGTTTCCTCCGCCGGGTGGCAGGGCTCTCCCTTAGAGATAGGGTGAGAAGCTCTGCCATCCGGGGGGAGCTCAAAGTAAAGCCGCTGCTCCTCCACATCGAGAGGAGCCAGATGAGGTGGTTCGGGCATCTGGTCAGGATGCCACCCGAACGCCTCCCTAGGGAGGTGTTTAGGGCACGTCCGACCGGTAGGAGGCCGCGGGGAAGACCCAGGACACGTTGGGAAGACTATGTCTCCCGGCTGGCCTGGGAACGCCTCGGGGTCCCACAGGAAGAGCTGGACGAAGTGGCTGGGGAGAGGGAAGTCTGGGCTTCCCTGCTTAGGCTGCTGCCCCCGCGACCCGACCTCGGATAAGTGGAAGAAGATGGATGGATGGAATACTATGTGCTAAACATGTGCAATCTGTAGAACAGCGTGTATAGTATCAGTGGCCGTGTTGCGCGTGATCTACTAAGACTGCGTGATTGTAAGGGGGTGCATACCGCCTTATTTAAAGGAGGATTTTGCGTGTACCATACAAGGCATCACCACGGAGACACTCGATCATTTACTCCACATTCATGTTGTCATGCTCCAACCTGTGATGTTTTGCTCTCTTTTCAAACATCTATCACTTTTTATGGGCATTTTAGAAGCAGTTAAAAGTGCATCCACAATGGAACCCACTTTTTTTGGCGCACTCATGGGAGAGAAGCCCGTACTTGCAGTGCTCAAGACGCAAAAAAAAAAAAATGCATAAAGACGTTTTTTCATGTCGGAAATCTGTTCATTTACATAACGAACTAAAAAAAACAATTGCATTAAAAAGATACCAGCAGATACCAAAATGCATATCGGCGATGGACCAGACCCACCACCCTTCTTATTTGAGGATACCCCTGTACACTTTGTCCCTACCTTCAGATACCTCGGCTCGACAGTCACCAACACCGGCGACCTCAATCGAGAGGTGGACCGCCGTCGCGCCCTTGCAGCCACCGTCATGCAGTCCCTGTGGAGACCGTTGTGGCGACACCGGCACATATCTTGGGACACCAAGTTGAGGGTCTACAATTCCTCTGTCATCTCTGTCCTTCTGTACGGCTCGGAAACATGGCCACTGAATAACATCCTGGCGGCCAGGCTAGATGGCTTTGATTCCAGAGCCCTCAGGAGGATAGAAGGCATCACGTGGAGCCAGCATGTCACCAATAAGACCGTAAGAGAGCTAACCCAACAGCTCCCAGCCTCTCGCCTCGCAGCAATGCGGCGAGTGCGCTGGTATGGCCATGTCATCCGCCTGCCGGGGGAACACCCCACGCGCAAAATCCTGGACTTCAACCCGCAGCGAGCTGGCTGGAGACGCCCTAGAGGCGCCCCCAGGACTCGCTGGCTGGAGACGCCCTAGAGGCGCCCCCAGGACTCGCTGGCTGGATGTATTAGTCCAGGACCTTAAGGCCTGCAATGTGACTATGGCACAAGCTCAACACCTTGCCCACAACAGACCCAGATGGAGAGACCTGGTTGCTATGGTCGGCTCTACGCGCCCTGAAGTGCAAGAGGACTAAGTAAGATACCAAAAGGCATCAATTGAATTTGTTTTCATCAACCCTTCAACTCCCCCAGCATGCAGTAGAAAATTATAAAAGAATGTTGCTGAATATATCGAATATTTTTTATTTCTGACAGTCCAAATATTGACATGATGGTCTCTCAGCACCAGGAGCGAATGAACGGAGTCCTCCAGACGATGCCTGCACTCCTGTGAGGCCAGCGAGTCTCTATTGCTAATATCTTAGTTGCTCTCAGAAACATGGCAGGGGACAGACAGGCAGGGGACAGACAGACAGGGGCAGAGTTTGCCATCGTCGAGACAACACTGTGCCCGCCCCCGTCTCCGAGGCGTCAACCTCCACAGGAAACTGACAGGTGGGGTCAGTTTGAGACAACACAGGATAAGTTAATAATTTCTTAACCTGTTGCACGAGGCTTCTTCCTACTCAGACCACCTAAACAAAACCTTTTTGGACGTAAGTCTAATCAAAGCGCCAACCACACGACTTTAGTTCCTAATGAAGTGTCTGTAAAAGGTAACTGTGAGGGTTTCCCTCTGTCATGTCTGTGTGACCATGTTTTGTATTAGTCATGTTTTGTTTTGTTTAGTTATTGGACTCTTTAGTTTCTGGCTTTTCACTCCCTTGTCTTGTTTCCATGGTTACCCATTAGTTTTCACCTGTCACGTCACGCACCTGTTTCACGTTTTGAGTCACGCACCTGTTTTCGTTAATCATGTCTGTAGTATTTAAGTTCATTGTTTTCAGTTTGTCTTCCTGGCGACATCCCACAATTATGCTCTGCACATTCCTGACACTTGATTTCATGTCCATCGTTCATGCTGCTCCTTTAGTCCATGCCAAGTAAGTTTTTGTTTATTAATGCTACAGTTAGTGTTTTTTTGTTGTTCATAGTTTCTGCCTTTGTGCAAGTATTTGTTTTCATAGCCAAGTTGTTTTACCTCGCTGTGAGCGCTTTTTGTTTATACCTTTTTGTATTTTTTTGAGTTAGAATTAAAATGTACTCCCCTTCACGCCACATCTGGTCCAAATCTTTTGCACCTCGGGAGAACAAACCACGCCACAGTCCCAGTCGTGACACCCTTTTGTGGGTTCTCCTGACCGTGATACCACTTCTCGGCGGGGTTTGGAGGTAGCGGGGGTGTATATTGTAGCATCCCGGAAGAGTTAGTGCTGCAAAGGGTTCTGGGTATTTGTTCTGTTGTGTTTATGTTGTGTTACGGTGCGGATGTTCTCCCAAAATGTGTTTGTCATTCTTGTTTGGTGTGGATTCACAGTGTGGCGCATAATTGTAACAATGTTAAAGTTGCTTATACGGCCACTCTCAGTGTAAACTGTATCGCTGTTGATGAAGTATGCTTTGCATTTAGGTGTGTGTCATACTTGCCAACCCTCCCGGATTTTCCGGGAGACTCCCGAAATTCAGCGCCTCTCCCGAAAACCTCCCGGGACAAATTTTCTCCCGAAAATCTCCCGAAATTCAGGCGGAGCTGGAGGCCACGCCCCCTCCAGCTCCATGCGGACCTGAGTGACGTGTTGACAGCCTGTTCACACGTCCGCTTTCCCACAATATAAACAGCTAATGATCGAGGGCGAGTTCTTGGTTTCTTATGTGGGTTTATTGTTAGGCATTTTCATTAACGTCCTCCCAGCGCGGTAACAACACACAGCAGTCAAGTTTTCGTCTACCGTAAAGCAGTTCGTCTGCCGTAAACAGCAATGTTGTGACACTTTTAAACAGGACAATACTGCCATCTACTGTACATGCATACTGTATGTGACCCACCCATAATGTGTCACATTTTTGTGTTGATTTATTTATTTTATTTTGTGGTTTGAATTCGTTTTTGGAGCTGTCATTACACATTTATCAGTATTCACATTGGTCAGTAGGGGACAGTAGGGCGTTTCTTCCCAATTGAATGCTATCACCTGCAGACCGGAAGTGTCTTGTCATTCTGATGAGCGCGACCATGCAGTCTGTGAACAATTGAAACGTCCTGTGTGCTTTTTCCTTCCTCTATAACAGGTTAGTTTTGGTGAATCAACACACTGAATAATATCCATGTGATCTTTATAAGTTTAAGTACACATTCTGATGGTGGAGCCTAACTCTAAAGTGTTTGTGAGTTGTAGTTTGTATTTGTGAATGAATCCAGTGCACAGCTGCAGTAATCAATACCAAAAGGCGACGTGAGTGCGCAATGTTTATATAGGAACTTCTGATCCTAATTCAGACTCCCAAATTAGTGCTCCCGTTTTCTTATTGATTTTAAAATGTATATTTGTATAATGTGTGTGTTCTGAAATAGTGACAGAGAATAGAACAAGGATGGACAATTCAACCCTTAACTCAACAATGAGTAGATGAGTGTTATGTGTGTGTATATGTGTAAATAAATGAACACTGAAATTAAAGTATTTATTTTATTTATTTATATATATATATATATATATATATATATATATATATATATATATATATATATATATATATATATATATATATATATATATATATATATATACATATATATATATATATATATATGTAATAAAAAATATATATATATAGCTAGAATTCACTGAAAGTCAAGTATTTCTTATATATATATATCTTAACCACGCCCCCAACCACGCCCCCAGCCCCACCACTGACCACGCCCCCCGCCCCCCACCTCCCGAAATCGGAGGTCTCAAGGTTGGCAAGTATGGTGTGTGTGTGTATTTACATGTTAAAGAGTGTGTATTAAGATGTTAAAGAGTGTGTATTTACATGTTAAAGAGTGTGTATTAAGATGTTAAAGAGTGTGTATTAAGATGTTAAAGAGTGTGTATTTACATGTTAAAGAGTGTGTATTTACATGTTAAAGAGTGTGTATTTACATGTTAAAGAGTGTGTATTTACATGTTAAAGAGTGTGTATTTACATGTTAAAGAGTGTGTATTTACATGTTAAAGAGTGTGTATTAAGATGTTAAAGAGTGTGTATTTACATGTTAAAGAGTGTGTATTTACATGTTAAAGAGTGTGTATTTACATGTTAAAGAGTGTGTGTATTTACATGTTAAAGAGTGTGTATTTACATGTTAAAGAGTGTGTATTTACATGTTAAAGAGTGTGTATTAAGATGTTAAAGAGTGTGTATTTACATGTTAAAGAGTGTGTATTTACATGTTGAAGAGTGTGTATTTACATGTTGAAGAGTGTGTATTTACACGTTGAAGAGTGTGTATTAAGATGTTAAAGAGTGTGTATTTACATGTTAAAGAGTGTGTATTTACATGTTAAAGAGTGTGTATTTACATGTTGAAGAGTGTGTATTTACATGTTGAAGAGTGTGTATTTACATGTTGAAGAGTGTGTATTAAGATGTTAAAGAGTGTGTATTAAGATGTTAAAGAGTGTGTATTTACATGTTAAAGAGTGTGTATTTACATGTTAAAGAGTGTGTATTAAGATGTTAAAGAGTGTGTATTTACATGTTAAAGAGTGTGTATTAAGATGTTAAAGAGTGTGTATTTACATGTTAAAGAGTGTGTATTAAGATGTTAAAGAGTGTGTATTTACATGTTAAAGAGTGTGTATTAAGATGTTAAAGAGTGTGTATTTACATGTTAAAGAGTGTGTATTTACATGTTAAAGAGTGTGTATTTACATGTTAAAGAGTGTGTATTTACATGTTAAAGAGTGTGTATTTACATGTTAAAGAGTGTGTATTTACATGTTAAAGAGTGTGTATTTACATGTTAAAGAGTGTGTATTTACATGTTAAAGAGTGTGTATTAAGATGTTAAAGAGTGTGTATTAAGATGTTAAAGAGTGTGTATTAAGATGTTAAAGAGTGTGTATTAAGATGTTAAAGAGTGTGTATTAAGATGTTAAAGAGTGTGTATTTACATGTTAAAGAGTGTGTATTAAGATGTTAAAGAGTGTGTATTTACATGTTAAAGAGTGTGTATTAAGATGTTAAAGAGTGTGTATTTACATGTTAAAGAGTGTGTATTAAGATGTTAAAGAGTGTGTATTAAGATGAGACAGAAGTGGAAGGCGTGTTCTTAGTGACCAAAGAATTGTGATGTTTTGTGAACAGATGGTTGAATGAAGTGGATTATTTTACGACTTGTTACAGCCGCCAACCTTGGAAAAAGCACCAAGCAAATGGCGACTCGGAGCGGGAAGTCTTGGTCCTGATCGATCTAGGCTGGAGTTCACGTGCAGTTCTTGTCCACTCCTCGCTTTGGGGTAATGTCGGTTGCCATGGAAACCCATGGAAATAATCTGCTCTGCACACAAAACAAGTTCCAGTAATTCAGCGTCTGCTTTTCCCAGCATCACCCGAACGCATCATTGTTTGTGTGTAAGTGGAGCGGGTGCATGAAGTTGTCCTTGTTGATGATCTCCTAATTGATGTTTGCACCCACTTGACCTCTGACCTGTGACCTCTGACCTGACTGGCAACGGCAACACCTTGGATGTGGTCAACATGGAGGAGGAGGAGGAGGAGGAGGAAGAGCAGGAGGTGGTCAACATGGAGGAGGAGGAGGTGGTCAACATGGAGGAGGAGGAGGTGGTCAACATGGAGGAGGAGGAGGAGGAAGAGGAGGAGGTAGTAAACATGGAGGAGTAGTAGGAGGAGGTGGTCAACATGGAGGAGGAGGAGGAGGTGGTCAACATGGAGGAGGAGGAGAAGGAGGAAGAGGAGGAGGTGGTCAACATGGAGGAGGAGGAGGTGGTCAACATGGAGGAGGAGGAGGTAGTAAACATGGAGGAGTAGTAGGAGGAGGTGGTCAACATGGAGGAGGAGGAGGAGGTGGTCAACATGGAGGAGAACGTGGTCAACATTGAGGAGGAGGGGGTCAACATGAAGGAGGAAGAGGAGGAGATGGTCAACATGGAGGAGGAGGAGGTGGTCAACATGGAGGAGGAGGAGGAGGAAGAGGAGGAGGTAGTAAACATGGAGGAGTAGTAGGAGGAGGTGGTCAACATGGAGGAGGAGGAGGAGGTGGTCAACATGGAGGAGGACGTGGTCAACATTGAGGAGGAGGGGGTCAACATGAAGGAGGAGGAGGTCAACATGGAGGAGGAGGAGGTCAACATGAAGGAGGAGGAGGTGGTCAACATTGAGGAGGAGGAGGGGGTCAACATGAAGGAGGAGGAGGTCAACATGAAAGAGGAGGAGGAGGTGGTCAACATGGAGGAGGAGGAGGAGGAGGAGGTGGTGGTCAACATGGAGGAGGAGGAGGAGGTCAACATGAAAGAGGAGGAGGAGGTGGTCAACATGGAGGAGGAGGAGGAGGAGGTCAACATGAAAGAGGAGGAGGAGGTGGTCAACATGGAGGAGGAGGAGGAGGTGGTAAACATGGAGGAGGAGGAGGAGGAGGAGGAGGTGGTCAACATGGAGGAGGACGTGGTCAACATTGAGGAGGAGGGGGTCAACATGAAGGAGGAGGTGGTCAACATGGAGGAGGAGGAGGTCAACATGAAGGAGGAGGAGGTGGTCAACATTGAGGAGGAGGAGGGGGTCAACATGAAGGAAGGGATGGTCAACATGGAGGAGGAGGAGGAGGAGGAGGTCAACATGAAAGAGGAGGAGGAGGTGGTCAACATGGAGGAGGAGGAGGAGGAGGTGGAAGAGGAGGAGGTAGTAAACATGGAAGAGTAGTAGGAGGAGGTGGTCAACATGGAGGAGATGGAGGAGGAGGAGGAGGTGGTCAAAATTGAGGAGGAGGGGGAGGAAGGGGTCAACATGAAGGAGGAGGTGGTCAACATGGAGGAGGAAGAGGTCAACATGAAGGAGGAGGAGGTGGTCAACATTGAGGAGGAGGAGGGGGTCAACATGAAGGAGGGGGTGGTCAACATGGAGGAGGAGGAGGTCAACGTGAAAGAGGAGGAGGAGGAGGAGGAGGAGGAGGTGGTCAACATGGAGGAGGAGGAGATGGTCAACATGAAGGAGGAGGAGGTGGTCAACATGGAGGAGGAGGTGGTCAACATGGAGGAGGAGGAGTAGGAGGAGGAGGAGGTGGTCAACATGGAGGAGTAGGAGGAGGAGGTGGTCAACATGGGGGAGGAGGTGGTCAACATTGAGGAGGAGGTCAACATGAAGGAGGAGGTGGTCAACATGGAGGAGGAGGTCAACATGGAGAAGGAGGAGATGTTAACATGGAGGAGGAAGAGGAGGAGGAGATGGTCAACATGGAGGAGGAGGAGGTGGTCAACATGGTGGAGGAGGTCAACATGGAGAAGGAGGAGGAGATGTTAACATGGAGGAGGAAGAGGAGGAGGAGATGGTCAACATGGAGGAGGAGGAGGAGGAGGAGGTGGTCAACATGAAGGAGGAGGAGGAAGAGGAGATGGTCAACATGGAGGAGGAGGTGGTCAACATGAAGGAGGAGGAGGAGGAGGTTGTCAACATGGAGGAGGAGGAGGAGGAGGAAATGGTCAACATAAAGGAGTAGGAGATAGTCAGCATGGAGGAGGAGGAGGAGGAGGAGGAGGAGGAGGAGGAGGTGGTCAACATGAAGGAGGAGGAGGTGGTCAACATTGAGGAGGAGGAGGTGGTCAACATGGTGGAGGAGGAGGAGGAGTAGGAGGGGTAGGAGGAGGTGGTCAACATGGAGAAGGAGAAGGAGGAGATGTTAACATGGAGGAGGAAGAGGAGGAGGAGATTGTCAACATGGAGGAGGAGGAGGAGGAGGAGTTGGTCAACATGAAGGAGGAGGAGATGGTCAACATGAAGGAGGAGGAGATGGTCAACATGGAGGAGGAGGAGATGGTCAACATGAAGGAGGAGGAGATGGTCAACATTAAGGAGGAGTAGGTGGTCAACATGGAGGAGGAGGAGGTGGTCAACAAGGAGGAGAAGGAGATGGTCAACATTAAGGAGGAGGAGGTGGTCAACATGGAGGAGGAGGAGGAGGAGTAGGAGGGGTAGGAGGAGGTGGTCAACATGGAGAAGGAGAAGGAGGAGATGTTAACATGGAGGAGGAAGAGGAGGAGGAGATTGTCAACATGGACGAGGAGGAGGAGGTGGAGGAGGAGGTGGTCAACATGAAGGAGGAGGAGATGGTCAACATGAAGGAGGAGGAGGTGGTCAACATGGAGGAGGGGGAGGAGGAGGAGGAGGGGGAGGAGGAAGTGGTCAACATGGAGAAGGAGGAGGAGGAGATGTTAACATGGAGGAGGAAGAGGAGGAGGAGGTGGTCAACAGGGAGGTGGAGGAGGAGGTGGTCAGCATGGAGGAGGAGGAGATGGTCAACATGAAGGAGGAGGAGATGGTCAACATGGAGGAGGAGGAGATGGTCAACATGAAGGAGGAGGAGATGGTCAACATGGAGGAGGAGGAGATGGTCAACGTGGAGGAGGAGGAGATGGTCAACATGGAGGAGGAGGAGATGGTCAACATGAAGGAAGAGGAGATGGTCAACATGAAGGAGAAGGAGATGGTCAACATGGAGGAGGAGGAGATGGTCAACATGAAGGAGGAGGAGATGGTCAACATGGAGGAGGAGGAGATGGTCAACATGAAGGAGGACGAGATGGTCAACATGGAGGAGGAGGAGATGGTCAACATGAAGGAGGAGGAGATGGTCAAAATGAAGGAAGAGGAGATGGTCAACATGAAGGAGAAGGAGATGGTCAACATGGAGGAGGAGGAGATGGTCAACATGAAGGAGGAGGAGATGGTCAACATGGAGGAGGAGGAGATGGTCAACATGGAGGAGGAGGAGATGGTCAACATGGAGGAGGAGGAGGTGGTCAACAAGGAGGAGAAGGAGATGGTCAACATTAAGGAGGAGGAGGTGGTCAACATGGAGGAGGAGGAGGAGGAGGAGTAGGAGGGGTAGGAGGAGGTGGTCAACATGGAGAAGGAGAAGGAGGAGATGTTAACATGGAGGAGGAAGGGGAGGAGGAGATTGTCAACATGGACGAGGAGGAGGAGGTGGAGGAGGAGGTGGTCAACATGAAGGAGGAGGAGGTGGTCAACATGGAGGAGGGGGAGGAGGAGGAGGAGATGGTCAACATGAAGGAGGAGGAGGTGGTCAACATGAAGGAGGAGGAGATGGTCAACATGGAGGAGGAGGAGATGGTCAACATGGAGGAGGAGGAGATGGTCAACATGGAGGAGGAGGAGATGGTCAACATGGAGGAGGAGAAGGAGGATGACAAAGTGTGCACTCAGCTTGCAAGTAAGGAGGTGCAGCGCAGGGCTGATGTGAGGTTAGTGTAATAGTGCAGTAATTACATGGAGACATATTTCTGGGGCTGAAGTTGCTGAGGTAGTTAAAAAGCTCCTCAGTGGCAAGGCCCCGGGGGTGGATGAGAACCGCCCGGAGTTCCTTAAGGCTCTGGATGCTGTGGGGCTGTCTTGGTTGACAAGACCCTGCAGCATCACGTGGACATCGGGGGCGGTACCTCTGGATTGGCAGACCGGGGTGGTGGTTCCTCTCTTTAAGAAGGGGAACCAGAGGGTGTGTTCTAACTATGGTGGGATCACACTCCTCAGCCTTCCCTGTAAGGTCTATTCAGGTGTACTGGAGAGGAGGCTACGCCGGATAGTCCAACCTCGGATTCAGGAGGAACAGTGTGGTTTTGGTCCTGGTCGTGGAACTGTGGACCAGCTCTATACTCTGAGCAGGGTCCTTGAGGGTGCATGGGAGTTTGCCCAACCAGTCTACGTGTGCTTTGTGGACTTGGAGAAGGCATTGGACTGTGTCCCTCGGGTAGTCCTGTGGGGAGTGCTCAGACAGTATGGGGTATCGGACTGTCTGATTGTGGCTGTCCGCTCCCTGTATGATCAGTGTCAGAGCTTGGTCCGCATTGCCGGCAGTAAGTCGGACACGTTTCCAGTGAGGGTTGGACTCCGCCAAGGCTGCCCTTTGTCACCGATTCTGTTCTGAACTTTTATGGACAGAATTGCCAGGCGCAGTCAAGGCGTTGAGGGGATCCGGTTTGGTGGCTGCAGGATTAGGTCTCTGCTTTTTGCAGATGATGTGGTCCTGATGGCTTCATCTGGCCAGGATCTTCAGCTCTCACTGGATCGGTTCGCAGCCGAGTGTGAAGCGACTGGGATGGGAATCAGCACCTCCAAGTCCGAGTCCATGGTTCTCGTCCGGAAAAGGGTGGAGTGCCATCACCGGGTTGGAGAGGAGATCTTTGCCCCAAGTGGAGGAGTTCAAGTACCTCGGAGTCTTGCTCACAAGTGAGGAAAGAGTGGATGGTGAGATCGACAGGCGGATCGGTGCGGCGTCTTCAGTAATGCGGACGCTCTATCGATCCGTTGTGGTGAAGAAGGAGCTGAGCCGGAAGGCAAAGCTCTCAATTTAGCGGTCGATCTACGTTCCCATCCTCACCTATGGTCATGAGCTTTGGGTTATGACCGAAAGGACAAGATCACGGGTACTGAAACGAGTTTCCTCCAACGGGTGGCGGGGCTCTCCCTTAGAGATAGGGTGAGAAGCTCTGTCATCCGGGAGGAACTCAGAGTAAAGCCGCTGCTCCTCCACATGGAGAGGAGCCAGATGAGGTGGTTCGGGCATCTGGTCAGGATTCCACCCGAACGCCTCCCTAGGAAGGTGTTTAGGGCACGTCCGACCGGTAGGAAGCCACGGGGAAGACCCAGGACACGTTGGGAAGACTATGTCTCCCGGCTGGCCTGGGAACGCCTCGGGATCCCCCGGGAAGAGCTGGACCAAGTGGCTGGGGAGATGAAAGTCTGGACTTTTCTGCTTAGGCTGCTGCCCCCGCAACCCGACCTCGGATAAGCGGAAGAAGATGGATGGATGGATGGATGGATGGATGGATGGATGGATGGATGACATAGTGTCATAGTGCAGTAATTACATGAGTGCAGCAACTTCATCAATTAATCAGCAGATTGACTTTTCATTAGTTGTTATGTCTTCTAAAGTGATTCTCCTTCCTGCATGGACATGATGAGTCTAGTTGAAGTACAGTCCAGCACTGACAGATCTCCTGACCTCGTCGTCAACCCGACTACTTCTAGAATATTCTTCACTCACACACTAATTGGATGCGTTGGCTCAGATCCATCGCTGGCTTCCATCTTTACCTCTGGCCGCCATGACACACCACCCTCACTAACATCATGTGCGATACAAGCAGTCCTGCAGAGTGTTGACTTGTGTGTGATATCATGTGCAATACAAGCAGTCCTGCAGCGTGTTTACTTCTGTGTGATATCATGAGCGATACAAGCAGTCCTGCAGCGTGTTTACTTCTGTGTGATATCATGTGCAATACAAGCAGTCCTGCAGAGTGTTTACTTGTGTGTGATATCATGTGCGATACAAGCAGTCCTGCAGCGTGTTTATTTATGTGTGATATCATGTGCGATACAAGCAGTCCTGCAGAGTGTTTATTTGTGTGTGATATAATGTGCGATACAAGCAGTCCTGCAGCGTGTTTACTTGTGTCAGATATCATGTGCGATGCAAGCAGTCCTGCAGAGTGTTTACTTGTGCGTGATATCATGAGCGATACAATTAGTCCTGCAGAGTGTTTACTTGTGTGTGATATCATGTGCGATACAAGCAGTCCTGCAGCGTGTTTACTTGTGTCAGATATCATGTGCGATGCAAGCAGTCCTGCAGAGTGTTTACTTGTGCGTGATATCATGAGCGATACAATTAGTCCTGCAGAGTGTTTACTTGTGTGTGATATCATGTGCGATACAAGCAGTCCTGCAGCGTGTTTACTTCTGTGTGATATCATGTGTGATACAAGCAGTCCTGCAGAGTGTTGACTTGTGTGTGATATCATGAGCGATACAAGCAGTCCTGCAGAGTGTTTACTTGTGTGTGATATCATGTGCGATACAAGCAGTGCTGCAGAGTGTTTACTTGTGTGTGATATCATGTGCGATACAAGCAGTCCTGCAGCGTGTTTACTTGTGTGTGATATCATGTGCGATACAAGCAGTCCTGCAGAGTGTTTACTTGATTGTGATTTCATGTGTGATACAAGCAGACCTGCAGAGTGTTTGTTTGTGTGTGATATCATGTGCGATACAAGCAGTCCTGCAGAGTGTTGACTTGTGTGTGATATCATGTGCGATACAAGCAGTCATGCAGAGTGTTTACTTCTGTGTGATATTATGTGCGATACAAGCAGTCCTGCAGAGTGTTTACTTCTGTGTGATATCATGTGCGATACAAGCAGTCCTGCAGCGTGTTTACTTCTGTGTGATATCATGTGCGATACAAGCAGTCCTGCAGAGTGTTTACTTGATTGTGATTTCATGTGTGATACAAACAGACCTGCAGAGTGTTTGTTTGTGTGTGATATCATGTGCGATACAAGCAGTCCTGCAGAGTGTTTACTTGCGTGTGATATCATGTGCGATACAAGCAGTCCTGAAAGTGTTTGCTTGTGTATGATATCATGTGCGATACAAGCAGTCCTGCAGAGTGTTTACATCTGTGTGATATCATGTGCGAAGCACACAGTCCTGCAGAGTTTTTACTTGTGTGTGATATCATGTGCGATACAAGCAGTCCTGCAGCGTGTTTACTTGTGTGTGATATTATGTGCGATACAAGCAGTCCTGCAGCGTGTTTACTTCTGTGTGATATCATGTGCGATACAAGCAGGACTGCAGAGTGTTTACTTGTGCGTGATATCATGTGCGATACAAGCAGTCCTGCAGAGTGTTTACTTGTGCGTGATATCATGAGCGATACAAGCAGTCCTGCAGCGTGTTTACTTCTGTGTGATATCATGTGCGATACAAGCAGTCCTGCAGCGTGTTTACTTGTGCGTGATATCATGAGCGATACAAGCAGTCCTGCAGAGTGTTTACTTGTGCGTGATATCATGAGCGATACAAGCAGTCCTGCAGAGTGTTTACTTGTGTATGATATCATGTGCGATACAAGCAGTCCTGCAGCGTGTTTACTTGTGTGTGATATCATGTGCAATACAAGCAGTCCAGTTTCGTGTTTATTTGTGTGTGACATAATGTGCGATACAAGCGCAGTCCTGCAGAGTGTTTACTTGTGCGTGATATCATGAGCGATACAAGCAGTCCTGCAGAGTGTTTACTTGTGTGTGATATCATGTGCAATACAAGCAGTCCTGCAGCGTGTTTACTTGTGCGTGATATCATGAGCGATACAAGCAGTCCTGCAGCGTGTTTACTTCTGTGTGATATCATGTGCGATACAAGCAGTCCTGCAGCGTGTTTATTTGTGTGTGATATCATGTGCGAGACAAGCAGTCCTGCAGAGTGTTTACTTGTGTGTGAAATCATGTGCGATACAAGCAGTCCTGAAAAGTGTTTACTTGTGTGTGATATGATGTGCGATACAAGCAGTCCTGCAGAGTGTTTACTTGTGTGTGATATGATGTGCGATACAAGTAGAACTGCAGAGTGTTTACTTGTGTGTGATATCATGTGCGATACAAGCAGTCCTGCAGAGTGTTTACTTGTGTGTGATATCATGTGCGATACAAGCAGTCCTGCAGAGTGTTTACTTGTGTGTGATATCATGTGCGATACAAGCAGTCCTGAAAGTGTTTGCTTGTGTGTGATCTCATGTGCGATACAAGCAGTCCTGCAGAGTGTTTACATCTGTGTGATATCATGTGCGAAGCACACAGTCCTGCAGAGTGTTTACTTGTGTGTGATATCATGTGCGATACAAGCAGTCCTGCAGAGTGTTTACTTGTGTGTGATATCATGTGCGATACAAGCAGTCCTGCAGCGTGTTTACTTCTGTGTGATATCATGTGCGATACAAGCAGTCCTGCAGCGTGTTTACTTGTGCGTGATATCATGTGCGATACAAGCAGTCATGCAGAGTCCAATCATAGAACATATATTAAGAAATCAAGAACTATGACCTAAAAGTGCTGATTATGAAATATATTCAGTGAAAACAACATAAAACATAAACTTGTGATCTTACATGAATAAAATAATGCTCCTTGATCATTTTGACTTTAATATTTTGAGATGTTTTTAATTCAGGAAAGTTCTCCCAAAACAAGAATTGAGGACATGAACCTCACTGGAGAACTTTTTTTTTTATTGCACACATGCAACACTTGCAGGCTGCAGCAGGCTGGAGGGAATGTTCTATTTTATGATGACTTTGCAAGTGTAGCATGTAAAATATGATAGTTGCTGCTCACACTGATGGACTTCTTCAATCATGATAATTGGATCCATGAAGAAAATATTCCTTTTGTTTCACACTCAGCTGCTGGACACACACACACACACACACACACACACACACACTGTATATATATTAGAGATGCGCGGATAGGCAATTATTTCATCCGCAACCGCATCACAAAAGTCGTCATCCATCCGCCATCCACCCGAACCAACATTTTATCAAAACCACACCCGCCCGCCATCCGCCAGTTGTTATATATCTAATATAGACGATGCAAGGCATTAGTGAGGTTAGAAAGCTTTTGCCTGTTAAAGAAAGGAGACTGATCCAATGCCGCACAGACATTCAATGCGTGATAATATTATTTATCAGTATTATAATATTATTGTCATTTCCATTAAGAAAGTGTTGACTATTGTTGCCAATGCCCCTCAGATCAGGAGTGCGTTCCTCACACTTTGTGCGCGCAGTTGCAGCAAGCAGAACGAGGCTTTTAAGAAGTTAAAAAAATGTTTTAGAAAGACTAGGCCTATATTTTCGTTAGGTAAAAAAAAATGTTCTGAATGTATTTCAATGAACTTGTTAACGTTATAATGCTCAAATAGGGACGAGGGCGGGGTGCACAGTGAAATAGTGAACAATTTCGCGACAAAGATGAACCTTTATTGATTGATCTGCAGCCGTGACAAAATATCAGACAATCTCCATTGTCAACGACAGGCAGGAAAATAAAGATAAACTTCCACTGATGGTGGAAACTTTACACTAGACTTCAGGCAACGTGGATCCTGTGCCTCTCCTGTCTTCCTCCAGACTCTGGGACCTCGATTTCCAAAGGAAATGCAAAATTTGCATGGTTGGGTGATGGTTTGGGGTGCCATGTCATCTGCTGGTGTCGGTCCACTCTGTTTCCTGAGATCCAGGGTCAACGCAGCCGTCTACCAGCAAGTTTTAGAGCACTTCATGCTTCCTGCTGCTGACCTGCTCTATGGAGATGGAGATTTCAAGTTCCAACAGGACTTGGCGCCTGCACACAGCGCAAAATCTACCCGTGCCTGGTTTACGGACCATGGTATTTCTGTTCTAAATTGGCCCGCCAACTCCCCTGACCTTAGCCCCATAGAAAGTCTGTGGGGTATTGTGAAAAGGAAGATGCAGAATGCCAGACCCAAAAACGCAGAAGAGTTGAAGGCCACTATCAGAGCAACCTGGGCTCTCATAACACCTGAGCAGTGCCAGAAACTCATCGACTCCATGCCACGCCGCATTAATGCAGTAATTGAGGCAAAAGGAGCTCCAACCAAGTATTGAGTATTGTACATGCTCATATTTTTCATTTTCATACTTTTCAGTTGGCCAACATTTCTAAAAATCCCTTTTTTGTATTAGCCTTAAGTAATATTCTAATTTTGTGACACACGGAATTTTGGATTTTCATTTGTTGCCACTTCAAATCATCAAAATTAAATGAAATAAACATTTGAATGCATCAGTCTGTGTGCAATGAATAAATATAATGTACAAGTTACACCTTTTGAATGCAATTACTGAAATAAATCAAGTTTTTCAAAATATTCTAATTTACTGGCTTTTACCTGTATCTCCAATAGAAAAAAAAACCACAATAAACAACGCAATTGCCTTAATTCCTTTGCATTGTAGTGCGCCCAAACAACACGTAACCATCAAAATTATTTAGCTGAGCGAACTCAATATAGGTTAGACATGGGCTTATTTGGTATAGCCTATAGGTAACGTAGACTAATTCCTTTAACATATCCAACCGTATGTCTACTTACTTTTTTTTTTTGTTAGCACTATGCAGGAATAAAATGGCATCTACAGTGCCAGGATTCATGCGAGAGCGCCTGGCCTCTAAAATGCGCCCTGCTGCGCTGAAGGAGCGCTCACTTGCGCCACTTGTTGCTGGGACGCATAGGATTCTCTTGGCAAGGTGTTGTAGTCGTGGGAATGATTGTCCTTGTTTTCCCCCAAAAGAAAAGTAGATTTTCCTCTGCTGATCCGTCGAGATGGAAGTTTGTAGGGGAATAATCCTCTACTTCATCAACAAGCACAGGTGTATCCTCCTCCCATTCTGTGAAGTCAATCCTTTTCTTTTTCGGTGATGCACCATCAGCTCCACCTAAAGGACCGATAAAATCTATACGTTTTTCGTATGTGGGTAACAACATTTAACTATGTATATATATTTCCGAATTGGTTCAACCGCAACCCGCCCGCATCTATTTACAATCTATTTTTTTCGTCATGTGACCCGCCCGACCCGCGGATTATCCGCGGACTCCGCGGTTGTGTCCGCAAACCGCGCATCTCTAATATATATATATATCTATATCTATATATATATATATATATATATATATATATATAGAGAGAGAGATATAGATATATATATATATATATATATATGTATATATATATATATGTATATGTATATATGTTGTCGGAGGCAGATATTTACATATATCCGAATTTAAATTGTACTTCTTTCATTTATTAGTCATATTTGAAATCAGCTCGTGTTTTCCATTTATTCTCTTGATGCTCTGTCAGCAAGTACACTATGTGTGTAAACCTTGAGTTCTTTGGAATGTGTTTAGACTAGCATTTTGTTTTGGCTACAGAGATGGGACGAGAGAGAGTGTGGTGGGATCGGGAAGACAGACCATTTTGGGTGTGCGCGATAGAAGGTTCTAGGGTTAGACTGGTCTCAATCAAAATGTATATTGGCAAAGCTTTGAGAATATACAAGAAAATACCTATTCTGTCTCTGGTGGTTTTTCAACTCAGCTTTAAGTGTCGGAAAGAACTTGGGAGCGAATTGTGACTTGAATTCCCTGGGAGGAACAACTGGTCCAAAACGCAACAAATTGGGGGCTCGTCCGGGCAACACGCTGAGAATTGGACACCTCTTACACTCTTCTGGACAGACTCACGAGTGGCCAAACAAAAACAAGGTAAGCAGAGCCTTTTTCTAAAATCTGCTTTAGGAGTCTGTCTTGAAGTATGTAAGTCAAACACTGTTTGTACCCCAGACACAGAGTAGGTGTTTTGTACAAGACGGGGATGTGAGAGTGGACATTTTGATGGATTGATTGCATTTCTCCCTTGTCCGCCATTACATAAAAGCTGTAAATAAGTGGTCATCTCGCGCCATTGTTAACTACCTCTGCCCCCTTGAAGACCTGGTAGCTTTGACCTTAGGAGCAGGTGCAGGCAACCTGTGGCTTAGGTAGACGTCCCTTTCCCCACACTTACCCCGCCCCTTTTAAGTTGACTGACACAAACGGCTCAAACTGTCTTATCTCCTTGTTTTCTGAACCCACACCGCCAGGTTGTGATTTGTTGGTTAGTGTGCACCCTCCTGTTGACAATTTCACCCGACTTCTTCCCTTTGTGGCCTAAAAGCTGAAATACACGTGTTTTCAATTTACAGGACCCCCTTCATCCCCCTACAAATTGGGTGACATTACCCCCTCCTGGTGCACCACCCTGATAGATGGCTCAAGGATAGGCCCTTGGGCACGAGCTGACTTATTCTGGTATTGTGGGGAGCACAGATTGTACATTAGAATCCCGACGTCAGCCGTTGGGCTTTGTGCTATGGTTAGACTGGTGACCCCAGTCACCCTAGAGGGTACCAAATTAACACCCCTTGGAACTCCTGTTTCAGCGGCCTCTAACTTCCCGCAGAGGACGCCATGTTTTATCTCGGAGGAGTGTAACGGGCTCCTTTGATTTGATGAGAAACCCTGATGGTGTTTACTTTGATGCAATTGGACAACCAAGGAGGGTCCCACCACAACATAAATTGTGGTGTGAATCCTGTGCAGGTTTCGAGAACCTTCCTATAATTGGTGCTATTTTCCCTGTGACTGCTACTAAAAATGTAGAACGCATTAACTATGTTTTTTATAATCTGTTGAGACTGACCAACCTGACTTGTGATGCTGTTGAGGGGCTTGCTGAACAACCTGGGTTTGCTATGTCACTGAAGGGGGTCAGGCAAAGTGGTGACTTTCGAGAAATGCTAGTTTCCTTCCCTGAGAGTGACGACATTGACATAGATTCCATCCGTTTATCTCCCATGTAACTATGCTTTTAATTTTTTACTAGCTTGCTCAAAGAGGGGCGTATTTTAGAAGTGTTGTACTAGTGATAAAGATCTTTTTAGAAGATCTGAAGGGGGAATTGTCGGAGGCAGATATTTACATATATCCGAATTTAAGTTGTACTTCTTTCATTTATTAGTCATATTTTAAATCAGCTTGTGTTTTCCATTTATTCTCTTGATGCTCTGTCAGCAAGTACACTATGTGTGTAAACCTTGAGTTCTTTGGAATGTGTTTAGACTAGCATTTTGTTTTGGCTACAGAGATGGGACGAGAGAGAGGGTGGTGGGATCGGGAAGACAGACCATTTTGGGTGTGCGCGATAGAAGGTTCTAGGGTTAGACTGGTCTCAATCAAAATGTATATTGGCAAAGCTTTGAGAATATACAAGAAAATACCTATTCTGTCTCTGGTGGTTTTTCAACTCAGCTTTAAGTGTCGGAAAGAACTTGGGAGCGAATTGTGACTTGAATTCCCTGGGAGGAACAACTGGTCCAAAACGCAACAATGTATATACACACATGCATACATGATAGTGTCCTAAAAGTGTGCAGCTAAATCGTTCATAAATAGAGGTCCCACTGTGCAATTGTTTGGCACTAAAACAAGCAACTTATTTTGACAGCTGCTTAGCAAATGTATGAAATATTAAAGTAAATGTTTGTGAAGTTCACAATTGAAAAGATCCAAAAAGGAGCAGGATGATTATTTGACATATTTGTAATATTTGCATGTTGGGGTCAAAATATTCTTGTGTGGATTTTTAATTCCTCTAAAATGTGTAAATATTCCACTGATTATGATTCATGTTCCAGAATGACTTCAGCATCAAAAGTTGTGTTGTTGTTGCCAGCGAAGCCTGAATATTGATCATATTCATAATCAATACAAGTTAATTATGTTTTCTTCTAGGAAACACAGAAAGTATGTCAATATTCTTCCTGACTTGTCTAGAACATAATAAATAATATAGTCCAGTATAATTTATAAATATTGTCCATTACATAATGAATGATATAATCCAGTATAATTGTATATATTATCCATAACATAATAAATAATAACATTCTCCAGGAAGCAAAGTACATTCAATGTGCACATGTTGATTCATCTTCATTCATATTTGATAACGCAATCATTTATTGTATTAATCATTACATACAATTATTTTCAGTACTTTAATCATCATTTTTGCACTTAAGGAACTTCTCGGCAGCGGTTAGTGAGTGTGCCTCACAATAAGAAGGTCCTGGGTTCGATTCCCAGGTTCTCCCCGTGACTGCATGGGTTCCTTCAGGTACTCCGGCTTCCTCCCACCTCCAAAGACGAACGCCTGGGGATAGGCCCCTCCCACCTCCAAAGACATGCACCTGGGGATAGGCCCCTCCCACCGCCAAAGACATGCACCTGGGGATAGGCCCCTCCCACCTCTAAAGACATGCACCTGGGGATAGGCCCCTCCCACCTCTAAAGACATGCACCTGGGGATAGGCCCCTCCCACCTCCAAAGACATGCACCTGGGGATAGGCCCCTCCCACCTCCAAAGACATGCACCTGATGGGTTGATTGTCAACACTAAATGGTCCCTAGTGTGTGAATGTTGTCTGTGTTGGCCCTGCCATGAGGTGGACACTTGTCCAAGGTCTATCCCGCCTTCCTTGTCCAGGGTGTGCCCTGACTATTTTTTCCAGGGTGTGCCCCGACTTTCTTGTCCAGTGTGTGCCCAGGGTGTTCCCCGCCTTCCTCGTCCAGTGTGTGCTCCCGCCTTCCTTGTCCAGGGTCCACCCCCACCTTCCTTGTCCAGGGTCTAGCCCCACCTTCCTTGTCCAGGGTCTAGCCCCAACTTCTTTGTCCAGGGTGTGCCCTGACTATTTTTTCCAGGGTGTGCACCGACTTTCTTGTCCAGGGTGTGCCCGACTTTCTCGTCCAGGGTGTGCCCAGGGTGTTACCTGCTTTCCTTGTCCAGGGTCTATCCCCACCTTCCTTGTCCAGGGTGTGCCCCGACTTTCTTTTCCAGGGTGTTCCCCGCCTTCCTCGTCCAGGGTGTGCCCCGCCTTCCTCGCCCAGTGTGTGCTCCCGCCTTCCTTGTCCAGGGTCTATCCCCACCTTCCTTGTCCAGGGTGTGCCCCGACTTTCTTTTCCAGGGTGTTCCCCGCCTTCCTCGTCCAGGGTGTGCCCCGCCTTCCTCGCCCAGTGTGTGCTCCCGCCTTCCTTGTCCAGGGTCTAGCCCCACCTTCCTTGTCCAGGGTGCGCCCCGACTACTTTTTCCAGGGTGTGCCCCGACTTTATTGACCTGGGTGTGCCCAAGGTGTTCCCCGTCTGCCTTGTCCAGGGTGTGCCCCCGCCTTCCTTGTCCAGGGTCTAGCCCCACCTTCCTTGTCCAGGGTGTGCCCCAACTATTTTTTCCAGGGTGTGCCCCGACTTTCTTGACCAGGGTGTTCCCCGCCTTCCTTGTCCAGGGTCTTCCCCCGAGGGGGTTGAATGAATGAATTGTACATGTGGTGGACCCCCAAGCTTGAATGAATTGTACATGTGGTGGACCCCCAAGCTTGAATGAATCGTACATGTGGTGGACCCCCAAGCTTGAATGAATTGTACATGTGGTGGACCCCTAAGCTTGAATGAAATGTACATGTGGTGGACCCCCAAGCTTGAATGAAATGTACATGTGGTGGACCCCCAAGCTTGAATGAAATGTACATGTGGTGGACCCCCAAGCTTGAATGAATGAATTGTACATGTGGTGGACCCCCAAGCTTGAATGAAATGTACATGTGGTGGACCCCAAAGCTTGAATGAAATGTACATGTGGTGGACCCCCAAGCTTGAATGAATTGTACATGTGGTGGACCCCCAA
>NC_084561.2:44638823-44708823 GCF_033978685.3 Nerophis lumbriciformis | reverse complement strand
TTTTGGATTTTCATTTGTTGCCACTTCAAATCATCAAAATTAAATGAAATAAACATTTGAATGCATCAGTCTGTGTGCAATGAATAAATATAATGTACAAGTTACACCTTTTGAATGCAATTACTGAAATAAATCAAGTTTTTCAAAATATTCTAATTTACTGGCTTTTACCTGTAGATAGATAGATAGATAGATAGATAGATAGATAGATAGATAGATAGATAGATAGATAGATGGATAGAACTTTATTGATTCCTTCAGGAAAATTTAAATTCCAGCAGCAGTGTACAAAATTGTAAAAAGTAAATAATGGGCGTATAAATGGAAACAAAATAGAAAAATATTACAATAAGAATAAAAATAAAAAGCACAATGAAAATAAAAATATAAGAGTAAAATAAGAATATAACAAGAGAAACTAGGCAGTAGTGTCCATGTTATGAAAAAGTATTGCACTGTTATTGTTTTGCATCCCCTGTCATCTTGCCGATAGCCGATATTCCGATATTGACCAAACCCTTAATTACCGATACCGATATATACAGTTGTGGAATTAACACATTATTATGCCTAATTTGGACAACCAGGTATGGTGAAGATAAGGTCCTTTTAAAGAAATAAAAAAAATAAAAAATAAGATAAATAAATTAAAGACATTTTCTTGAATAGAAAATAAAGTAAAACAATATAAAAACAGTTACATAGAAACTAGTAATGAATGAAAATGAGTAAAATGAAGTGTTAAAGGTTAGTACTATTAGTGGAGCAGCAGCACGCACAATCATGTGTGCTTACGGACTGTATCCCTTGCAGACTGTATTGATATATATTGATATATTGTCACACCGCGGTGAGGGAAGTCTTGTCTTGGTTTTTTCTGTCTTGTGATTTACATGTTTTATTTTGAAAAGCAACTCCTCTTGTTTCAGATCACGGGTCCTTCCTCTTGTGTCACCAGTCTGACGTCATTCCTGACCCTTGATTGTTTCCACCTGTTTCCCATTACCCTCATGTTCTTTATAAGCCCAAGCCTCCCCTTGTTCTGTGCCAGATTGTCTCGAGCTTTCGTGCCTGTCTTGCGTTCCATGTCCCTGTTCATGTCCATGCCTTGCCTTGTCTCACGTCTACGTCCTTGCTCCCAGAAGATCCCACGCTGTAATTTTGAATTGACTTTTTTCCTCCCTCAGAGCGACTTTTGTTATCCTACCTTTTTCTACCGCGGTGGTGAGTTATTATTTTTCCTTAAAGATTTTTTCCTCAACGTTTGTTCAGTGATTTTTTTGTTTACATTTGATTAGAGTAGTTAAGTTTTATAGTCGTTATTTTCTTCCTCCTGTTTGGAGCGTTTTTTGTTAAAGTTTTTTGATAACAGATACGGTGCTAATTATATCGTCCTTATTTTTGTATTCCTCCTTTTTTGGAGTGATTTTCGGTTTTTCCCTTTTGGAACATTTTGTCAATAGTATTTTTGTATTTCATAGTAATTGAATTTACTCGGCTCTGGAGGCTTAAAGAGTATTTCAAAATAAAAGCTTTATTTGGAATCACCTCTCTGCATCTGAGTCCCTTCCTCCGTCCAAGCCTGACATATATAATGTAGGAACCTACCAGAATATTAATAACAGAAAGAAACAACCCTTTTGTGTGAATGAGTGTAAATGGGGGAGGGAGGTTTTTTGGGTTGGTGCACTAATTGTAAGTGTATCTTGTGTTTTTTATGTTGATTTAATAAAAAATAAAAAAAATAAAAAAAAATAAAAATACCAGATACCAGAGGTGTGGACTCGAGTCACATGACTTGGACTCGAGTCAGACTCGAGTCCTGAATTTGATGACTTTAGACTCGACTTGACAAAATGTAAAAAGACTTGCAACTCGACTTAGACTTTAACATCAATGACTTGTGACTTCACTTGGACTTGAGCCTTTTGAATTGACATGACTTGACATGACTTGCTACTTTCCCCAAAACCCAAAGATGAAAAAGTTATTCGGGAGCGCTCCGTATTTTTCATTGTGTACTTGTCTATCAGCGTTGCGTGTGTCAGCTGGTGTGGTCTCAGTACAACAGCCAATCAAATTAGATCTACTTTGTTTTCATCACACAGCATTCATCCAATCAAATTGCAGGACAACCAACGAAGAAGACATGTCCAAACCACACGCCAGTGAACAAAAAATGATACCTAAAATAATTTTGTTTGGGTATAAAAATTACGAGGTGGTCAACACAAAACGGTTTGCAGTATGCAACACATGCGGTTCGAAAATGACTGATGGAGAGGCAACAACTTCCAACTTCGTCCGGCATTTGAAGTTGCGCAAAGAACGGTAAGTTTTGAATGTAAGATAACGTTTATTGGCCAAGTAACGTGACTTTTATTTGCTGTGTAGTTAAATCAGTGAGGCTGTAAACTCACTGCTAACGTTATAACGTTATTGCAAACACGGGAATCTGTTGCAGTTCACTACCTTATTCATACTTTTTGTTCAGTGATTTTTTTTAAGCAGGGTTACGTTAGTCAATATATCACACGTAACGTTAGACGGCGGTCAGCAGCACCGCGTATTTTAGCCACCTAAAAAAAGACAAAAATAGTCAAATAAAGGTCAGTTAAAATGTATACTATATTATGAATATGTGTACCGTTTTAGCTAGCTTTCTGACATACTGTTGGTTGTTTACCTCAGTGGTCCCCAACCACCGGGCCGTGGCCCGGTACTGGTCCGTGGATCGATTGGTATCGGGCCGCACAAGAAATAAAAAAAAAAAATTCTTCTTTTTTTAATTAAATCAACATAAAAAACACAAGATACACTTACAAGTAGTGCACCAACCCAAAAAACCTCTCTCCCCCTTTTGTTCTGGGCATTGAACATGAAGACTCTTCCTTCACTGTTCCGAGTGGCCATGAGAGTCTTGGCAGTGCCTGCCTCCAGTGCTCCAGTGGAGCGAGTTTTCAGCCATGGTGGCATCATACTACGCCCCCATCGTGCACAAATGACTGACAGACTCTTGGCTAATTTGGTCTTTTGCAAATGCAATGCAGCATAGGGCCCTGACATATAAAAAGTACAACTTTTTTGTTATGTTCACGTATATGTCATGTTTTTTCAATGTTAACACTTTTGTACAAATAAGTACATTTGCACTTTATTTTTCAATGTGTTTTGTTCTGTAAAGGAATGAGTTCATGTTTAAAATGACTGGTTAATAGTGCTATTATAAAGTGCAATGTCAGCACAATTTTCTTTCCTGCAATTTAAAATGCACTTGTTTTAATAAATAAATACAGCGTTTGAAAAGCATACACAATCTGTGTTAATATATTGGTCTGTGGTTAAAAGGACTTGAAAGGACTCGAAACTCAAAATGCAGGACTTAGGACTTGACTTGAGACTTTCCAGTCTTGACTTTGGACTTGACTCGGGACTTGACTCGGACTTGAGGGCAAAGACTTGAGACTTACTTGTGACTTGCAAAACAATGACTTGGTCCCACCTCTGGTACATACATGGTATGTATATTCTAATACTCCTAAAAATTACTCACATTTTTTGTTTTATTACATACAATATTAGTAATTATTATTGGCGCCAATAGGCCATCCAAACGTGATGTTAGTCATATTTATACATTGAGATAATAAAACAGGTTGACGTACTTTGAGGCCACTGAGGAAGGTCTCGGCATGTTTGAGGTTCCCCTTGATGTAGAAGGTGATCATGCCCGGACATCCTGTGCATTGTCTCTTCACCACGTCATACTGAGGGTGAGACGACAGACCTGGGACACGCCCAAACATGCAGTCATGAACACATGAACATGATACACGACAATAAATACTGTTCACCTTTACAGCAGCAGTATAATGCAAAATACATGCTATTAATACGCTGAATTGTGTCATTGTGTGCGTTAAAACACAACCAATTATATTTAAAATCTGTAAAGTTTGTGGACATTTTGTCTCCAATATTTTGAATATTCCACTTTGGCAATTTCCGTGCCTTCAGGAGGGAAACTCTGACCATAGCAGGTCAGTCATACCATAGACATCTTTTAAGTAGACGCAGCATTGGCTGCTGTGACACGAGAAAGTGTGCCGCCATCTTGAAGTGGTGATGAGGATCCGGCGAGCAACCTAAACTGACAGTTGACAGGTAGAAAACAAAGATGCTAAACTGACAGGTAGAAAACAAAGATGCTAAACTGACAGTTGACAGGTAGAAAACAAAGATGCTAAACTGACAGGTAGAAAACAAAGATGCTAAACTGACAGGTAGAAAACAAAGATGCTAAACTGACAGGTAGAAAACAAAGATGCTAAACTGACAGGTAGAAAACAAAGATGCTAAACTGACAGTTGACAGGTAGAAAACAAAGATGCTAAACTGACAGGTAGAAAACAAAGATGCTAAACTGACAGTTGACAGGTAGAAAACAAAGATGCTAAACTGACAGGTAGAAAACAAAGATGCTAAACTGACAGGTAGAAAACAAAGATGCTAAACTGACAGGTAGAAAACAAAGATGCTAAACTGACAGTTGACAGGTAGAAAACAAAGATGCTAAACTGACAGGTAGAAAACAAAGATGCTAAACTGACAGTTGACAGGTAGAAAACAAAGATGCTAAACTGACAGGTAGAAAACAAAGATGCTAAACTGACAGGTAGAAAACAAAGATGCTAAACTGACAGGTAGAAAACAAAGATGCTAAACTGACAGTTGACAGGTAGAAAACAAAGATGCTAAACTGACAGGTAGAAAACAAAGATGCTAAACTGACAGGTAGAAAACAAAGATGCTAAACTGACAGGTAGAAAACAAAGATGCTAAACTGACAGTTGACAGGTAGAAAACAAAGATGCTAAACTGACAGGTAGAAAACAAAGATGCTAAACTGACAGTTGACAGGTAGAAAACAAAGATGCTAAACTGACAGTTGACAGGTAGAAAACAAAGATGCTAAACTGACAGGTAGAAAACAAAGATGCTAAACTGACAGGTAGAAAACAAAGATGCTAAACTGACAGGTAGAAAACAAAGATGCTAAACTGACAGTTGACAGGTAGAAAACAAAGATGCTAAACTGACAGGTAGAAAACAAAGATGCTAAACTGACAGTTGACAGGTAGAAAACAAAGATGCTAAACTGACAGGTAGAAAACAAAGATGCTAAACTGACAGGTAGAAAACAAAGATGCTAAACTGACAGGTAGAAAACAAAGATGCTAAACTGACAGTTGACAGGTAGAAAACAAAGATGCTAAACTGACAGGTAGAAAACAAAGATGCTAAACTGACAGTTGACAGGTAGAAAACAAAGATGCTAAACTGACAGGTAGAAAACAAAGATGCTAAACTGACAGTTGACAGGTAGAAAACAAAGATGCTAAACTGACAGGTAGAAAACAAAGATGCTAAACTGACAGGTAGAAAACAAAGATGCTAAACTGACAGGTAGAAAACAAAGATGCTAAACTGACAGGTAGAAAACAAAGATGCTAAACTGACAGGTAGAAAACAAAGATGCTAAACTGACAGTTGACAGGTAGAAAACAAAGATGCTAAACTGACAGTTGACAGGTAGAAAACAAAGATGCTAAACTGACAGTTGACAGGTAGAAAGCAAAGTTGCTAAACTGACAGTTGACAGGTAGAAAACAAAGATGCTAAACTGACCGTTGGCAGGTAGAAAACAAAGATGCTAAACTGACCGTTGACAGGTAGAAAACAAAGATGCTAAACTGACAGTTGACAGGTAGAAAGCAAAGATGCTCAACTGACAGTTGACAGGTAGAAAGCAAAGATGCTAAACTGACAGTTGACAGGTAGAAAACAAAGATGCTAAACTGACAGTTGACAGGTAGAAAACAAAGATGCTAAACTGACAGTTGACAGGTAGAAAACAAAGATGCTAAACTGACAGTTGACAGGTAGAAAACAAAGATGCTAAACTGACAGTTGACAGGTAGAAAACAAAGATGCTAAACTGACAGTTGACAGGTATAAAACAAAGATGCTAAACTGACAGGTAGAAAACAAAGATGCTAAACTGACAGTTGACAGGTATAAAACAAAGATGCTAAACTGACAGTTGACAGGTATAAAACAAAGATGCTAAACTGACAGGTAGAAAACAAAGATGCTAAACTGACAGTTGACAGGTATAAAACAAAGATGCTAAACTGACAGGTAGAAAACAAATAAACTGACAGTTGACAGGTGGAAAACAAAGACGCTCAACTGACAGTTGACAGGTATAAAACAAAGATGCTAAACTGACAGTTGACAGGTAGAAAACAAAGATGCTAAACTGACAGTTGACAGGTAGGAAACAAAGATGCTAAACTGACAGTTGACAGGTAGAAAACAAAGATGGTGTTCAGCGTTTTCCTGCTCAAATGAGCGGACTGTTGAAAATAAGAATCGGGGGATTACTTTTCACAAGTAAGATTTAACATTAACGTACTATTGCTTGTATTTTGTGAAAAGAATATTACTATATTATTATAGTTCTCTGCAAACCTACGAAATGTTCTATTTTGTCTTCATTATTTTGTCAGAATGCACCAGAATGCTTCATTTGTATGTGAAAATCACAAATAAATCTTCTGGGGGAGGATGACGCCCCTACAGGGGTTTGCTTTACAAACTTTCAGCCCCACCTAAAACAAAATTCACCAGCCGCCCCTGATTATGATGCATTCTCATTTTAGGCAAAGTATAAGACAATACTTTCTTAACAGTATAATTGTAACCAGGAATAAGTCTTCAAGTAACATTCTAATACTAACATTGTTGGGTAAGACAGAATTTGCTTTTATTCTGAATCCAGTGAAACAGATTGGTGGTTTTAGCCGATAAAAAGACTTTCAGGTGTTTATATATGTTTTATGTTGAAGTATTTGGCAGACGCTTTTATCCAAAGCGACATACATCAAAAATAGATATACAGGTAAAAGCCAGTAAATTAGAATATTTTGAAAAACTTGATTTATTTCAGTAATTGCATTCAAAAGGTGTAACTTGTACATTATATTTATTCATTGCACACAGACTGATGCATTCAAATGTTTATTTCATTTCATTTTGATGATTTGAAGTGGCAACAAATGAAAATCCAAAATTCCGTGTGTCACAAAATTAGAATATTACTTAAGGCTAATACAAAAAAGGGATTTTTAGAAATGTTGGCCAACTGAAAAGTATGAAAATGAAAAATATGAGCATGTACAATACTCAATACTTGGTTGGAGCTCCTTTTGCCTCAATTACTGCGTTAATGCGGCGTGGCATGGAGTCGATGAGTTTCTGGCACTGCTCAGGTGTTATGAGAGCCCAGGTTGCTCTGATAGTGGCCTTCAACTCTTCTGCGTTTTTGGGTCTGGCATTCTGCATCTTCCTTTTCACAATACCCCACAGATTTTCTATGGGGCTAAGGTCAGGGGAGTTGGCGGGCCAATTTAGAACAGAAATACCATGGTCCGTAAACCAGGCACGGGTAGATTTTGCGCTGTGTGCAGGCGCCAAGTCCTGTTGGAACTTGAAATCTCCATCTCCATAGAGCAGGTCAGCAGCAGGAAGCATGAAGTGCTCTAAAACTTGCTGGTAGACGGCTGCGTTGACCCTGGATCTCAGGAAACAGAGTGGACCGACACCAGCAGATGACATGGCACTCCAAACCATCACTGATGGTGGAAACTTTACACTAGACTTCAGGCAACGTGGATCCTGTGCCTCTCCTGTCTTCCTCCAGACTCTGGGACCTCAATTTCCAAAGGAAATGCAAAATTTGCATTGTTGGGTGATGGTTTGGGGTGCCATGTCATCTGCTGGTGTCGGTCCACTCTGTTTCCTGAGATCCAGGGTCAACGCAGCCGTCTACCAGCAAGTTTTAGAGCACTTCATGCTTCCTGCTGCTGACCTGCTCTATGGAGATGGAGATTTCAAGTTCCAACAGGACTTGGCGCCTGCACACAGCGCAAAATCTACCCGTGCCTGGTTGACGGACCATGGTATTTCTGTTCTAAATTGGCCCGCCAACTCCCCTGACCTTAGCCCCATAGAAAATCTGTGGGGTATTGTGAAAAGGAAGATGCAGAATGCCAGACCCAAAAACGCAGAAGAGTTGAAGGCCACTATCAGAGCAACCTGGGCTCTCATAACACCTGAGCAGTGCCAGAAACTCATCGACTCCATGCCACGCCGCATTAACGCAGTAATTGAGGCAAAAGGAGCTCCAACCAAGTATTGAGTATTGTACATGCTCATATTTTTCATTTTCATACTTTTCAGTTGGCCAACATTTCTAAAAATCCCTTTTTTGTATTAGCCTTAAGTAATATTCTAATTTTGTGACACACGGAATTTTGGATTTTCATTTGTTGCCACTTCAAATCATCAAAATTAAATAAAATAAACATTTGAATGCATCAGTCTGTGTGCAATGAATAAATATAATGTACAAGTTACACCTTTTGAATGCAATTACTGAAATAAATCAAGTTTTTCAAAATATTCTAATTTACTGGCTTTTACCTGTATAATGTATTCTTACATTGTTTATGTAGCATGTTTATACAACCTAATCATATTGTTTCTTCAATTTAAAAATAGCTGACCCTTCTCTGGGATTATATTCCCAGTTTTGACCTGGGACGTCTGGTCACTTATAGCATATAAGAATATTCTATTACTGTTAAGCAAACTATGAATAGTAAAACATGTGTCCTTTATCATAACTACACGTATGACCAAAAAGCGGGTGAAAATCAGTGGTATTCAGTGAGGTAAGATGAATTAAATGTGCTGACAGTGCATTGCTCCTGCCAAATGAATTGCACTGATCACCACTCCAAGATGGCGGCCCCGCGTCTCGTCAGCGCCAGCAGGCAGTAGCGCTCCATGTTGCGTTTACTTAGAACATGTCTATGAGTCATACTGGAAGTACAGCATATTTGTCGGTCACAATCCTTATGCAAGACAAGAACACCTTTTTCTTTTCCTTTTTTTTTAATGTATTCTAAGTCGTAAATAAACGCTAGTAAAAGTCAGCTAACAATGGAGTCAATGGGGGACACGAAACCTTAAAAAAATGTTTTTTAAAAAACGCCAACAATACTCCATTGACAGGTGGTGACCTGAACACTAACAAGTATTAGCCATATTGTTATTATAAGTGCTAACGCAGAGGAACTACTTTTAGAGAGCGAACTATATTGACATGTTGAGCTGCTGCATCGCCTCAGAGTGGGTGAAAGTTACTTCGAGATGATAAATCATGTCTCTCACTTGGATAGTAGAAGGTTGTGGACATAAACCACAAGTTGGTCAACTTTGACATCCAACTTAGACCCAAAGATGATGAGAAACACACGAAAAGAGGCTCGTTTGCGACCACCTTTTATATGAGGATTATGATGAATTTTTCGTAAAAACGGGAAGTTATAAGTCTTCATCCCACTGAGAGCAGACATTGTACAGTAAGTGATTGTTTGATTATGTATTTCTTGTTTAGCACTTAGCAATACTGCTACCTGCTGGATATGTTTGGCACAAAGCTACGTCCTCCTTTTATTCCGGCTTTAAAATATAAAGTTCTGGGTCATAATTTGTCCCAAAGTAGTCTCACGCTCATCAAAGCTCAGGGATCTCTGAGATTGATATCGTTTAGATCATACAGTATCTATTTACTCGCAAACCTTCTCAGTCTTTTGGTGTTAAAAATGCAAAATATGATAGCTGTGTCAAAATAAAGTCCACTTATTTTACATGATAATGCTACTTTAAAGCGTGGACAGATGAAATAAATACTGTACTGTACAGAAATGGAATTAATTGCTACAGTAAAGTTATTCTTCTACCAGGATAGATTAAATAAATACCGTACTGTACACAAAAAAAATTAATTGCAACAATAAAGTTATTCTTCTACCAGGATAGATTAAATAAATACCGTACTGTACAAAAAAATTATTAATTGCAACAATAAAGTTATTCTTCTACCAGGATAGATGAAATAAATACCGTACTGTACACAAAAATAATTAATTGCAACAATAAAGTTGTTCTTCTACCAGGATAGATGAAATAAATACCGTACTGTACACAAAAATAATTAATTGCAACAATAAAGTTATTCTTCTACCAGGATAGATGAAATAAATACCGTACTGTACACAAAATCAATTAATTGCAACAATAAAGTTATTCTTCTACCAGGATAGATTAAATAAATACCGTACTGTACACAAAAATAATTAATTGCAACAATAAAGTTATTCTTCTACCAGGATAGATGAAATAAATACCGTACTGTACAGAAAAATAATTGATTGCAACAATAAAGTTATTCTTCTACCAGGATAGATGAAATAAATACCGTACTGTACACAAAAATAATTAATTGCAACAATAAAGTTATTCTTCTACCAGGATAGATGAAATAAATACCGTACTGTACAGAAAAATAATTGATTGCAACAATAAAGTTATTCTTCTACCAGGATAGATGAAATAAATACCGTACTGTACAGAAAAATAATTGATTGCAACAATAAAGTTATTCTTCTACCAGGATAGATGAAATAAATACCGTACTGTACACAAAAATAATTAATTGCAACAATAAAGTTATTCTTCTACCAGGATAGATGAAATAAATACCGTACTGTACACAAAAATAATTAATTGCAACAATAAAGTTATTCTTCTACCAGGATAGATGAAATAAATACCGTACTGTACACAAAAATAATTAATTGCAACAATAAAGTTATTCTTCTACCAGGATAGATGAAATAAATACCGTACTGTACACAAAAATAATTAATTGCAACAATAAAGTTGTTCTTCTACCAGGATAGATGAAATAAATACCGTACTGTACAAAAAAATAATTAATTGCAACAATAAAGTTATTCTTCTACCAGGATAGATGAAATAAATACCGTACTGTACACAAAAATAATTAATTGCAACAATAAAGTTGTTCTTCTACCAGGATAGATGAAATAAATACCGTACTGTACAAAAAAATAATTGCTACAATAAAGTTATTCTTCTACCAGGATAGATGAAATAAATACCGTACTGTACACAAAAATAATTGCAACAATAAAGTTATTCTTCTACCAGGATAGATGAAATAAATACCATACTGTACACAAAAATAATTAATTGCAACAATAAAGTTATTCTTCTACCAGGATAGATGAAATAAATACCGTACTGTACAAGAAAATAATTAATTGCTACAATAAAGTTATTCTTCTACCAGGATAGATGAAATAAATACCGTACTGTACAAAAAAATTATTAATTGCTACAATAAAGTTATTCTTCTACCAGGATAGATGAAATAAATACCGTACTGTACAGAAAAATAATTAATTGCAACAATAAAGTTATTCTTCTACCAGGATAGATGAAATAAATACCGTACTGTACAGAAAAATAATTAATTGCAACAATAAAGTTATTCTTCTACCAGGATAGATGAAATAAATACCGTACTGTACACAAAAAAAATTAATTGCAACAATAAAGTTATTCTTCTACCAGGATAGATGAAATAAATACCGTACTGTACACAAAATCAATTAATTGCAACAATAAAGTTATTCTTCTACCAGGATAGATTAAATAAATACCGTACTGTACACAAAAATAATTAATTGCAACAATAAAGTTATTCTTCTACCAGGATAGATGAAATAAATACCGTACTGTACAGAAAAATAATTGATTGCAACAATAAAGTTATTCTTCTACCAGGATAGATGAAATAAATACCGTACTGTACAAAAAAATTATTAATTGCTACAATAAAGTTATTCTTCTACCAGGATAGATGAAATAAATACCGTACTGTACAGAAAAATAATTAATTGCAACAATAAAGTTATTCTTCTACCAGGATAGATGAAATAAATACCGTACTGTACAGAAAAATAATTAATTGCAACAATAAAGTTATTCTTCTACCAGGATAGATGAAATAAATACCGTACTGTACACAAAAAAAATTAATTGCAACAATAAAGTTATTCTTCTACCAGGATAGATGAAATAAATACCGTACTGTACACAAAATCAATTAATTGCAACAATAAAGTTATTCTTCTACCAGGATAGATTAAATAAATACCGTACTGTACACAAAAATAATTAATTGCAACAATAAAGTTATTCTTCTACCAGGATAGATGAAATAAATACCGTACTGTACAGAAAAATAATTGATTGCAACAATAAAGTTATTCTTCTACCAGGATAGATGAAATAAATACCGTACTGTACACAAAAATAATTAATTGCAACAATAAAGTTATTCTTCTACCAGGATAGATGAAATAAATACCGTACTGTACAGAAAAATAATTGATTGCAACAATAAAGTTATTCTTCTACCAGGATAGATGAAATAAATACCGTACTGTACACAAAAATAATTAATTGCTACAATAAAGTTATTCTTCTACCAGGATAGATGAAATAAATACCGTACTGTACACAAAAATAATTAATTGCAACAATAAAGTTATTCTTCTACCAGGATAGATGAAATAAATACCGTACTGTACAAAAAAATAATTAATTGCTACAATAAAGTTATTCTTCTACCAGGATAGATGAAATAAATACCGTACTGTACACAAAAATAATTAATTGCTACAATAAAGTTATTCTTCTACCAGGATAGATGAAATAAATACCGTACTGTACAAAAAAATAATTAATTGCAACAATAAAGTTATTCTTCTACCAGGACAGATTAAATAAATACCGTACTGTACACAAAAATAATTAATTGCTAGAATAAAGTTATTCTTCTACCAGGATAGATGAAATAAATACCGTACTGTACACAAAAATACTTAATTGCAACAATAAAGTTATTCTTCTACCAGGATAGATGAAATAAATACCGTACTGTACACAAAAATAATTAATTGCAACAATAAAGTTATTCTCCTACCAGGATAGATGAAATAAATACCGTACTGTACACACAAATAATTAATTGCAACAATAAAGTTATTCTTCTACCAGGATAGATGAAATAAATACCGTACTGTAAACAAAAATAATTAATTGCAACAATAAAGTTATTCTCCTACCAGGATAGATGAAATAAATACCGTACTGTACACACAAATAATTAATTGCAACAATAAAGTTATTCTTCTACCAGGATAGATGAAATAAATACCGTACTGTACACACAAATAATTAATTGCAACAATAAAGTTATTCTTCTACCAGGATAGATGAAATAAATACCGTACTGTACAAAAAAATAATTAATTGCAACAATAAAGTTATTCTTCTACCAGGATAGATGAAATAAATACCGTACTGTACACAAAAATAATTAATTGCAACAATAAAGTTATTCTTCTACCAGGATAGATGAAATAAATACCGTACTGTACACAAAAATACTTAATTGCAACAATAAAGTTATTCTTCTACCAGGATAGATGAAATAAATACCGTACTGTACACAAAAATAATTAATTGCTACAATAAAGTTATTCTTCTACCAGGATAGATGAAATAAATACCGTACTGTACAAAAAAATAATTAATTGCAACAATAAAGTTATTCTTCTACCAGGACAGATTAAATAAATACCGTACTGTACACAAAAATAATTAATTGCTAGAATAAAGTTATTCTTCTACCAGGATAGATGAAATAAATACCGTACTGTACACACAAATAATTAATTGCAACAATAAAGTTATTCTCCTACCAGGATAGATGAAATAAATACCGTACTGTACACACAAATAATTAATTGCAACAATAAAGTTATTCTTCTACCAGGATAGATGAAATAAATACCGTACTGTACACAAAAATAATTAATTGCAACAATAAAGTTATTCTCCTACCAGGATAGATGAAATAAATACCGTACTGTACACACAAATAATTAATTGCAACAATAAAGTTATTCTTCTACCAGGATAGATGAAATAAATACCGTACTGTACAAAAAAATAATTAATTGCAACAATAAAGTTATTCTTCTACCAGGATAGATGAAATAAATACCGTACTGTACACAAAAATAATTAATTGCAACAATAAAGTTATTCTTCTACCAGGATAGATGAAATAAATACCGTACTGTACAAAAAATAATTAATTGTAACAATAAAGTTGTTCTTCTACCAGGATAGATGAAATAAATACCGTACTGTACACAAAAATAATTGCAACAATAAAGTTATTCTTCTACCAGGATAGATGAAATAAATACCGTACTGTACACAAAAATAATTAATTGCAACAATAAAGTTATTCTTCTACCAGGATAGATGAAATAAATACCGTACTGTACACAAAAATAATTGCAACAATAAAGTTATTCTTCTACCAGGATAGATGAAATAAATACCGTACTGTACACAAAAAGAATTAATTGCAACAATAAAGTTATTCTTCTACCAGGATAGATGAAATAAATACCGTACTGTACAGAAAAATAATTAATTGCAACAATAAAGTTGTTCTCCTACCAGGATAGATGAAATAAATACCGTACTGTACACAAAAATAATTAATTGCAACAATAAAGTTGTTCTTCTACTAGGATAGATGAAATAAATACCGTACTGTACAAAAAAATAATTAATTGCAACAATAAAGTTATTCTTCTACCAGGATAGATGAAATAAATACCGTACTGTACACAAAAATAATTAATTGCAACAATAAAGTTATTCTTCTACCAGGATAGATGAAATAAATACCGTACTGTACACAAAAATAATTAATTGCAACAATAAAGTTATTCTTCTACCAGGATAGATGAAATAAATACCGTACTGTACAAAAAAATAATTAATTGCAACAATAAAGTTATTCTTCTACCAGGATAGATGAAATAAATACCGTACTGTACAAAAAATAATTAATTGTAACAATAAAGTTGTTCTTCTACCAGGATAGATGAAATAAATACCGTACTGTACACAAAAATAATTAATTGCTACAATAAAGTTATTCTTCTACCAGGATAGATGAAATAAATACCGTACTGTACAAAAAAATAATTAATTGCAACAATAAAGTTATTCTTCTACCAGGACAGATTAAATAAATACCGTACTGTACACAAAAATAATTAATTGCTAGAATAAAGTTATTCTTCTACCAGGATAGATGAAATAAATACCGTACTGTACACACAAATAATTAATTGCAACAATAAAGTTATTCTCCTACCAGGATAGATGAAATAAATACCGTACTGTACACACAAATAATTAATTGCAACAATAAAGTTATTCTTCTACCAGGATAGATGAAATAAATACCGTACTGTACACAAAAATAATTAATTGCAACAATAAAGTTATTCTCCTACCAGGATAGATGAAATAAATACCGTACTGTACACACAAATAATTAATTGCAACAATAAAGTTATTCTTCTACCAGGATAGATGAAATAAATACCGTACTGTACAAAAAAATAATTAATTGCAACAATAAAGTTATTCTTCTACCAGGATAGATGAAATAAATACCGTACTGTACACAAAAATAATTAATTGCAACAATAAAGTTATTCTTCTACCAGGATAGATGAAATAAATACCGTACTGTACAAAAAATAATTAATTGTAACAATAAAGTTGTTCTTCTACCAGGATAGATGAAATAAATACCGTACTGTACACAAAAATAATTGCAACAATAAAGTTATTCTTCTACCAGGATAGATGAAATAAATACCGTACTGTACACAAAAATAATTAATTGCAACAATAAAGTTATTCTTCTACCAGGATAGATGAAATAAATACCGTACTGTACACAAAAATAATTGCAACAATAAAGTTATTCTTCTACCAGGATAGATGAAATAAATACCGTACTGTACACAAAAAGAATTAATTGCAACAATAAAGTTATTCTTCTACCAGGATAGATGAAATAAATACCGTACTGTACAGAAAAATAATTAATTGCAACAATAAAGTTGTTCTCCTACCAGGATAGATGAAATAAATACCGTACTGTACACAAAAATAATTAATTGCAACAATAAAGTTGTTCTTCTACTAGGATAGATGAAATAAATACCGTACTGTACAAAAAAATAATTAATTGCAACAATAAAGTTATTCTTCTACCAGGATAGATGAAATAAATACCGTACTGTACACAAAAATAATTAATTGCAACAATAAAGTTATTCTTCTACCAGGATAGATGAAATAAATACCGTACTGTACACAAAAATAATTAATTGCAACAATAAAGTTATTCTTCTACCAGGATAGATGAAATAAATACCGTACTGTACAAAAAAATAATTAATTGCAACAATAAAGTTATTCTTCTACCAGGATAGATGAAATAAATACCGTACTGTACAAAAAATAATTAATTGTAACAATAAAGTTGTTCTTCTACCAGGATAGATGAAATAAATACCGTACTGTACACAAAAATAATTGCAACAATAAAGTTATTCTTCTACCAGGATAGATGAAATAAATACCGTACTGTACACAAAAATAATTAATTGCAACAATAAAGTTATTCTTCTACCAGGATAGATGAAATAAATACCGTACTGTACACAAAAATAATTGCAACAATAAAGTTATTCTTCTACCAGGATAGATGAAATAAATACCGTACTGTACAAAAAAATTATTAATTGCTACAATAAAGTTGTTCTTCTACCAGGATAGATGAAATAAATACCGTACTGTACACAAAAATAATTAATTGCTAGAATAAAGTTATTCTTCTACCAGGACAGATGAAATAAATACCGTACTGTACAAAAAAATAATTAATTGCTACAATAAAGTTATTCTTCTACCAGGATAGATGAAATAAATACCGTACTGTACACAAAAATAATTAATTGCAACAATAAAGTTATTCTTCTACCAGGATAGATGAAATAAATACCGTACTGTACACAAAAATAATTAATTGCAACAATAAAGTTATTCTTCTACCAGGATAGATTAAATAAATACCGTACTGTACACAAAAATAATGAATTGCAACAATAAAGTTATTCTTCTACCAGGATAGATGAAATAAATACCGTACTGTACACAAAAATAATTTATTGCAACAATAAAGTTGTTCTTCTACCAGGATAGATGAAATAAATACCGTACTGTACAAAAAAATAATTAATTGCTACAATAAAGTTATTCTTCTACCAGGATAGATGAAATAAATACCGTACTGTACACAAAAATAATTAATTGCAACAATAAAGTTATTCTTCTACCAGGATAGATGAAATAAATACCGTACTGTACACAAAAATAATTAATTGCAACAATAAAGTTATTCTTCTACCAGGATAGATGAATTAAATAACGTACTGTACACAAAAATAATTGATTGCAACAATAAAGTTATTCTCCTACCAGGATAGATGAAATAAATACCGTACTGTACACAAAAATAATTGATTGCAACAATAAAGTTATTCTTCTACCAGGATAGATGAAATAAATACCGTACTGTACACAAAATCAATTAATTGCAACAATAAAGTTATTCTTCTACCAGGATAGATTAAATAAATACCGTACTGTACACAAAAATAATTAATTGCAACAATAAAGTTATTCTTCTACCAGGATAGATGAAATAAATACCGTACTGTACACAAAAATAATTAATTGCAACAATAAAGTTATTCTTCTACCAGGATAGATGAAATAAATACCGTACTGTACACAAAAATAATTAATTGTTACAGTAAAGTTATTCTTCTACCAGGATAGATGAAATAAATACCGTACTGTACACAAAAATAATTAATTGTTACAGTAAAGTTATTCTTCTACCAGGATAGATGAAATAAATACCGTACTGTACAAAAAAATAATGAATTGCAACAATAAAGTTATTCTTCTACCAGGATAGATGAAATAAATACCGTACTGTACACAAAAATAATTAATTGCAACAATAAAGTTATTCTTCTACCAGGATAGATGAAATAAATACCGTACTGTACACAAAAATAATTGCAACAATAAAGTTATTCTTCTACCAGGATAGATGAAATAAATACCGTACTGTACACAAAAATAATTGCAACAATAAAGTTATTCTTCTACCAGGATAGATGAAATAAATACCGTACTGTACACAAAAATAATTAATTGCAACAATAAAGTTATTCTTCTACCAGGATAGATGAAATAAATACCGTACTGTACACAAAAATAATTAATTGCAACAATAAAGTTATTCTTCTACCAGGATAGATGAAATAAATACCGTACTGTACAAAAAAATAATTAATTGCTACAATAAAGTTATTCTTCTACCAGGATAGATGAAATAAATACCGTACTGTACACAAAAATAATTAATTGCAACAATAAAGTTGTTCTTCTACCAGGATAGATGAAATAAATAGCGTACTGTACAAAAAAATAATTAATTGCAACAATAAAGTTATTCTTCTACCAGGATAGATGAAATAAATACCGTACTGTACACAAAAATAATTAATTGCAACAATAAAGTTATTCTTCTACCAGGATAGATGAAATAAATACCGTACTGTACACAAAAATAATTAATTGCAACAATAAAGTTGTTCTTCTACCAGGATAGATGAAATAAATACCGTACTGTACACAAAAATAATTAATTGCAACAATAAAGTTGTTCTTCTACCAGGATGGATGAAATAAATACCGTACTGTACAAAAAAATTATTAATTGCAACAATAAAGTTATTCTTCTACCAGGATAGATGAAATAAATACCGTACTGTACAAAAAAATAATTAATTGCTACAATAAAGTTATTCTTCTACCAGGATAGATGAAATAAATACCGTACTGTACACAAAAATAATTAATTGCTACAATAAAGTTATTCTTCTACCAGGATAGATGAAATAAATACCGTACTGTACACAAAAATAATTAATTGCTACAGTAAAGTTATTCTTCTACCAGGATAGATGAAATAAATACCGTACTGTACACAAAAATAATTAATTGCAACAATAAAGTTATTCTTCTACCAGGATAGATGAAATAAATACCGTACTGTACAAAAAAATAATTAATTGCTACAATAAAGTTATTCTTCTACCAGGATAGATGAAATAAATACCGTACTGTACACAAAAATAATTAATTGCAACAATAAAGTTGTTCTTCTACCAGGATAGATTAAATAAATAGCGTACTGTACAAAAAAATAATTAATTGCAACAATAAAGTTATTCTTCTACCAGGATAGATGAAATAAATACCGTACTGTACAAAAAAATAATTAATTGCTACAATAAAGTTATTCTTCTACCAGGATAGATGAAATAAATACCGTACTGTACACAAAAATAATTAATTGCAACAATAAAGTTATTCTTCTACCAGGATAGATGAAATAAATACCGTACTGTACAAAAAAATAATTAATTGCTACAATAAAGTTATTCTTCTACCAGGATAGATGAAATAAATACCGTACTGTACACAAAAATAATTAATTGCAACAATAAAGTTGTTCTTCTACCAGGATAGATGAAATAAATAGCGTACTGTACAAAAAAATAATTAATTGCAACAATAAAGTTATTCTTCTACCAGGATAGATGAAATAAATACCGTACTGTACACAAAAATAATTAATTGCAACAATAAAGTTATTCTTCTACCAGGATAGATGAAATAAATACCGTACTGTACACAAAAATAATTAATTGCAACAATAAAGTTGTTCTTCTACCAGGATAGATGAAATAAATACCGTACTGTACAAAAAAATAATTAATTGCAACAATAAAGTTATTCTTCTACCAGGATAGATTAAATAAATACCGTACTGTACACAAAAATAATTAATTGCAACAATAAAGTTATTCTTCTACCAGGATAGATGAAATAAATACCGTACTGTACACAAAAATAATTAATTGCAACAATAAAGTTGTTCTTCTACCAGGATGGATGAAATAAATACCGTACTGTACAAAAAAATTATTAATTGCAACAATAAAGTTATTCTTCTACCAGGATAGATGAAATAAATACCGTACTGTACAAAAAAAATAATTAATTGCTACAATAAAGTTATTCTTCTACCAGGATAGATGAAATAAATACCGTACTGTACACAAAAATAATTAATTGCTACAATAAAGTTATTCTTCTACCAGGATAGATGAAATAAATACCGTACTGTACACAAAAATAATTAATTGCTACAGTAAAGTTATTCTTCTACCAGGATAGATGAAATAAATACCGTACTGTACACAAAAATAATTAATTGCAACAATAAAGTTATTCTTCTACCAGGATAGATGAAATAAATACCGTACTGTACAAAAAAATAATTAATTGCTACAATAAAGTTATTCTTCTACCAGGATAGATGAAATAAATACCGTACTGTACACAAAAATAATTAATTGCAACAATAAAGTTGTTCTTCTACCAGGATAGATGAAATAAATACCATACTGTACACAAAAATAATGAATTGCAACAATAAAGTTATTCTTCTACCAGGATAGATGAAATAAATACCGTACTGTACACAAAAATAATGAATTGCAACAATAAAGTTATTCTCCTACCAGGATAGATGAAATAAATACCGTACTGTACACAAAAATAATTAATTGCAACAATAAAGTTGTTCTCCTACCAGGATAGATGAAATAAATACCGTACTGTACAGAAAAATAATTAATTGCAACAATAAAGTTATTCTCCTACCAGGATAGATGACACGCTCCACTCTGGAATCAGCCTCCAGAAACTTGGCAGCAGCCATGGCGTTCTTAAAGTGGCGCTCCATGCGCAGGTGGAGGGTCTTCAGCCCGCGGTTGACCAGGTAGCAGTCAAAGGGGGAGGGCACGCCCCCAAGTGCTGGGGGGAGGAGACAAAAAGGGATGAAGTATATACATCCATCCATCCATTTTCTACCGCTTGTCCCTTTTGTTCCACATCTTTACTTCTGGACCTGGACTGAGGGTGAAAAGTTTCCTCACCGTTCTGCAGGAACTTCAGTCTGTCATAAAGATCTTCTCTGCTCACTGACAGCAGGCCCATCACCACGTCACTGTGACCTGTCAATCACACACATCACCACGTCACTCTGACCTGTCAATCACACACATCACCGTGACCTGTCAATCACACACATCACCACGTCACTGTGACCTGTCAATCACACACATCACCACGTCACTGCGACCTGTCAATCACACCATTGCTACAAATAATCAACTTATTTCTTTTATTTTACAAACTTCACTTTACTTACACGTTATTTTACAAATTACAGTTTTTTTACACACGTTATTTTACATACTTGTTTATTTACCGGTATACACATTATTTTAAAAACAGTTTACTTACACACGTTATTTTACAAACTAAAGATTATTTACACGTTATTTTACAAACTAGTTTATTTACACACGTTATTTTACATACTTGTTTATTTACACACATTATTTTACATACTTGTTTATTTACACATGTTATTTTACATATTTGTTTATTTACACACATTATTTTACATACTTGTTTATTTACACACGTTATTTTACATATTTGTTTATTTACACACGTTATTTTACATGCTTGTTTATTTTTACACATTTTAAAAACAGTTTACTTACACACGTTATTTTACAAACTACAGTTTATTCACATGTTATTTTACAAACTTGTTTATTTACACACGTTATTTTAAAAACTAGTTTATTTACACACGTTATTCTACAAACTAGTTTATTTACACGTTATTTTACATACTTGTTTATTTACACACGTTATTTTACATACTTGTTTATTTACACACGTTATTTTACAAACTAGTTTATTTACACACGTTATTTTACAAACTAGTTTATTTACACACGTTATTTTACAAACTTGTTTATTTACACACATTATTTTACAAACTAGTTTATTTACACACGTTATTTACAAACTAGTTTATTTACACACATTATTTTACATACTTGTTTATTTACACAGGTTATTTTACATATTTGTTTATTTACACACGTTACTTTACATGCTTGTTTATTTTTACACATTTTAAAAACAGTTTACTTACACACGTTATTTTACAAACTACAGTTTATTCACATGTTATTTTGCAAACAAACCACAGTTTATTTACACGTTATTTTACAAACTTCAATTTATTTACACATTATTGTACAAACTAGTTTACACGTTATTTTGCAAACAAACCAGTTTATTTACACACGTTATTTTACATACTTGTTTATTTACATACTTGTTTATTTACACACGTTATTTTACATACTTGTTTATTTACACACGTTATTTTACAAACTAGTTTATTTACACACGTCATTTACAAACTAGTTTTTTTACACACATTTTACATGTTTATTTACACACGTTATTTTACATAGTTGTTTATTTACACACCTTATTTTACATGCTTGTTTATTTTTACACATTTTAAAAACAGTTTACTTACACACGTTATTTTACAAACTACAGTTTATTCACATGTTATTTTGCAAACAAACCAGTTTATTTACACATGTTATTTTACAAACTAGTTTATTTACACACGTCATTTACAAACTAGTTTTTTTACACACATTATTTTACATACTTGTTTATTTACACACATTATTTTACATATTTGTTTATTTACACACGTAATTTTACATGCTTGTTTATTTTTACACATTTTAAAAACAGTTTACTTACACACGTTATTTTACAAACTACAGTTTATTCACATGTTATTTTGCAAACAAACCACAGTTTATTTACACACGTTATTTTACAAACTTCAATTTATTTACACATTATTGTACAAACGACAGTGTACACATTATTTTGCAAACAAACCAGTTTATTTACACACGTTATTTTAAAAAACAGTTTATTTACACACGTTATTTTACAAACTAGTTTATTTACACACGTTATTTTACATAATTGTTTATTTACATACGTTATTTTACAAACTAGTTTATTTACACAGGTTATTTTACAAACTAGTTTATTTACACACATTATTTTACATACTTGTTTATTTACACATGTTATTTTACATATTTGTTTATTTACACACATTATTTTACATACTTGTTTATTTACACACGTTATTTTACATGCTTGTTTATTTTTACACATTTTAAAAACAGTTTACTTACACACGTTATTTTACAAACTACAGTTTATTCACATGTTATTTTGCAAACAAACCACAGTTTATTTACACACGTTATTTTACAAACTTCAATTTCTTTACACATTATTGTACAAACTACAGTGTACACGTTATTTTGCAAACAAACCAGTTTATTTACACACGTTATTTTACAAACTAGTTTATTTACACACGTTATTTTACAAACTAGTTTATTTACACACGTTATTTTACAAACTAGTTTATTTACACATGTTATTTTACAAACTAGTTTATTTACACACGTTATTTTACAAACAAGTTTATTTACACATGTTATTTTACCAACTAGTTTATTTACACACGTTATTTACAAACTAGTTTTTTTACACCCATTATTTTACATACTTGTTTATTTACACACGTTATTTTACATATTTGTTTATTTGCACACGTTATTTTACATGCTTGTTTATTTTTACACGTTTTAAAAACAGTTTACTTACACACGTTATTTTACAAACTAGTTTATTCACATGTTATTTTGCAAACAAACCACAGTTTATTTACACACGTTATTTTACAAACTTCAATTTATTTACACATTATTGTACAAACTACAGTTTACACGTTATTTTGCAAACAAAACAGTTTATTTACACACGTTATTTTAAAAAACAGTTTATTTACACACGTTATTTTACAAACTAGTTTATTTACACACGTTGTTTTACATAATTGTTTATTTACATACGTTATTTTACAAACTAGTTTATTTACACAGGTTATTTTACAAACTAGTTTATTTACACACATTATTTTACATACTTGTTTATTTACACATGTTATTTTACATATTTGTTTATTTACACACATTATTTTACATACTTGTTTATTTACACACGTTATTTTACATATTTGTTTATTTGCACACGTTATTTTACATGCTGGTTTATTTTTACACATTTTAAAAACAGTTTACTTACACACGTTATTTTACAAACTACAGTTTATTCACATGTTATTTTGCAAACAAACCACAGTTTATTTACACACGTTATTTTACAAACTTCAATTTCTTTACACATTATTGTACAAACTACAGTGTACACGTTATTTTGCAAACAAACCAGTTTATTTACACACGTTATTTTACAAACTAGTTTATTTACACACGTTATTTTTCAAACTAGTTTATTTACACACGTTATTTTACAAACTAGTTTATTTACACATGTTATTTTACAAACGAGTTTATTTACACACGTTATTTTACAAACAAGTTTATTTACACATGTTATTTTACCAACTAGTTTATTTACACACGTTATTTACAAACTAGTTTTTTTACACCCATTATTTTACATACTTGTTTATTTACACACGTTATTTTACATATTTGTTTATTTGCACACGTTATTTTACATGCTTGTTTATTTTTACACATTTTAAAAACAGTTTACTTACACACGTTATTTTACAAACTAGTTTATTCACATGTTATTTTGCAAACAAACCACAGTTTATTTACACACGTTATTTTACAAACTTCAATTTATTTACACATTATTGTACAAACTACAGTTTACACGTTATTTTGCAAACAAAACAGTTTATTTACACACGTTATTTTAAAAACTAGTTTATTTACACACGTTATTTTACATACTTGTTTATTTACACACGTTATTTTACATACTTGTTTATTTACACGTTATTTTACAAACTAGTTTATTTACACACGTTATTTTACAAACTACTTTATTTACACATGTTATTTTACAAACTAGTTTATTTACACACGTTATTTACAAACTAGTTTATTTACACACATTGTTTTACATACTTGTTTATTTACACAGGTTATTTTACATATTTGTTTATTTACACACGTTATTTTACATGCTTGTTTATTTGTACACATTTTAAAAACAGTTTACTTACACACGTTATTTTACAAACTACAGTTTATTCACATGTTATTTTGCAAACAAACCACAGTTTATTTACACGTTATTTTACAAACTTCAATTTATTTACACATTATTGTACAAACTACAGTGTACACCTTATTTTGCAAACAAACCAGTTTATTTACACACGTTATTTTACAAACTAGTTTATTTACACACGTTATTTTACAAACTAGTTTATTTACACACGTTATTTTACATACTTGTTTATTTACACACGTTATTTTACATACTTGTTTATTTACACACGTTATTCTACAAACTAGTTTATTTACACACGTTATTCTACAAACTAATTTATTTACACACGTTATTTTACAAACAAATTTATTTACACACGTTATTTTACAAACTAGTTTATTTACACGTTATTTACAAACTAGTTTATTTACACACGTTATTTTACAAACTAGTTTATTTACACACATTATTTTTCATACTTGTTTATTTACACACGTTATTTTACATATTTGTTTATTTGCACACGTTATTTTACATGCTTGTTTATTTTTACACATTTTAAAAACAGTTAACTTACACACATTTTTTTTACAAACTACAGTTTATTCACATGTTATTTTGCGAACAAACCACAGTTTATTTACACGTTATTTTACAAACTTCAATTTATTTACACATTATTGTACAAACTACAGTTTACACGTTATTTTGCAAACAAACCAGTTTATTTACACACGTTATTTTAAAAACGAGTTTATTTACACACATTATTTTACATACTTGTCTATTTACATACTTGTTTATTTACACACGTTATTTTACATACTTGTTTATATACACACATTATTTTACAAACTAGTTTATTTACACACATTATTTTACAAACTAGTTTATTTACACGTTATTTTACAAACTAGTTTATTTACACACGTTATTTTACAAACTAGTTTATTTACACACATTGTTTTACATACTTGTTTATTTACACAGGTTATTTTACATATTTGTTTATTTACACACGTTATTTTACATGCTTGTTTATTTTTACACATTTTAAAAACAGTTTACTTACACACGTTATTTTACAAACTACAGTTTATTCACATGTTATTTTGCAAACAAACCACAGTTTATTTACACACGTTATTTTACAAACTTCAATTCATTTACACATTTTTGTACAAACTACAGTTTACACGTTATTTTGCAAACAAACCAGTTTATTTACACACGTTATTTTAAAAACTTGTTTATTTACACACGTTATTTTACAAACTAGTTTATTTACACACATTATTTTACATACTTGTTTATTTACATACTTGTTTATTTACACACGTTATTTTACATACTTGTTTATTTACACACGTTATTTTACAAACTAGTTTATTTACACATGTTATTTTACAAACTAGTTTATTTACACACTTTATTTTACCAACTAGTTTATTTACACACGTTATTTTACATAGTTGTTTATTTACACACGTTATTTTACAAACTAGTTTATTTACACACGTTATTTTACATACTTGTTTATTTACACACGTTATTTTACAAAATAGTTTATTTACATACTTGTTTATTTAAACACGTTATTTTACATACTTTATCTACACACGTTATTTTACAAACTAGTTTATTTACACACGTTATTTTACATACTTGTTTATTTACACACGTTATTTTACAAAATAGTTTATTTACATACTTGTTTATTTAAACACGTTATTTTACATACTTTATCTACACACGTTATTTTACAAACTAGTTTATTTACACACGTTATTTTACAAACTAGTTTATTTACACACGTTATTTTACAATACTAGTTTATTTACACACGTTATTTTACATACTTGTTTATTTCCATACTTGTTTATTTACACACATTATTTTACATACTTGTTTATTTACACACGTTATTTTAAAAACTACTTTATTTACACACATTATTTTACAAACTAGTTTATTTACACATGTTATTTTACAAACTAGTTTATTTACACACGTTATTTTACATACTTGTTTATTTACATACCGTATTTTCCGCACTATTAGCCGCACCTAAAAACCACAAATTTACTCAAAAGCTGACAGTGCGGCTTATAACCCGGTGCGCTTTATATATGGATTAATATTAAGATTCATTTTCATAAAGTTTCGGTCTCGCAACTACGGTAAACAGCCGCCATCTTTCTTCCCCGTAGAAGAGGAAGTGCTTCTTCTTCTACGCAAGCAACCGCCAAGGTTAAGCACCCGCCCCCATAGAACAGGAAGCGCTTCTTCTTCTACTGTAAGCAACCACCCGCCCGCGTAGAAGAAGAAGAAGCGCGCGGAAAATACGTTTCATTTCCTTTGTGTGTTTACATCTGTAAAGACCACAAAATGGCTCCTACTAAGCGACAGGTTTCCGGTTCATGAAAAGACGCAATCTCTCCATCCGCACACGGACTACTATTTCACAGCAACTGCCTAAAGACTTTCAAGAAAAGCTGGCTACTTTCCGTGCATATTGTAAAAACAAGATAGCTGAAAAAAAGATCCGGCCAGAGAACATTTTCAACATGGACGAGGTTCCACTGACTTTTGATATTCCTGTGAACCGCACTGTGGATACAACGGGAGCACGTACGGTGAATATTCGCACCACAGGGAATGAGAAGTCATCCTTCACTGTGGTTCTAGCTTGCCATGCTAATGGCCAGAAACTTCCACCCATGGTGATATTCAAAAGGAAGACCTTGCCAAAAGAGACCTTTCCAGCCGGCGTCATCATAAAAGCTAACTCGAAGGGATGGATGGATGAAGAAAAGATGAGCGAGTGGTTAAGGGAAGTTTACGCGAATAGGCCGGGTGGCTTTTTTCACGCAGCTCCGTCCATGTTGATATACGACTCCATGCGCGCCCACATCACGCTGGTTTTTAATATATTATTAAAGTTTGACTGACCTATCTGACTGTTTTTTTGACATTCCCTTTAGCGCAGTTAGATGCGGCTTATAACACGGGGCGGCTTATAGGTGGACAAAGTTTTGAAATATGCCGTTCATTGAAGGCGCGGCTTATAACCCAGGGCGCCTTATGGTGCGGAAAATACGGTACTTGTTTATTTACACACGTTATTTTACATACTTGTTTATTTACACACGTTATTTTACAAACTAGTTTATTTACGCACATTATTTTACAAACTAGTTTATTTACACATGTTATTTTACACACAAAAAACACTTAAATGACAAATGAACTGGGATGAAGTAAAATGGGAACAAACTGAAAGTTAATGACAAATGTACTGGGATGGAGGTCAAATGGGAACAAAGTCCACCTACCGTTCATGTACTTGGTGGCTGAGTACATGCAGATATCTGCTCCCAAAGCCAGGGGGCGCTGGTAGAGGACACAAAGAATTCACGGCAATGAGTGAAGACGTTGGTGTTGACGTCTTCCTGTCTCACCTGGAAGTAGGCGGACATGAAGGTGTTGTCCACCACCACCACGATGTCCTTGCTGTGGTGGTGCACCAAGTCGGAGCAGGCCCTGATGTCCACCACCTTCATGGTGGGGTTGGTGGGTGTCTCCAGCCACACCATCTACGGTACACAAGTGGGGACACCATGAAGACGGTGAAATAAAGAACCAACAAGAGGCTGAGTTGCTTTTTGCCCCGCTGTCACGGCCATTTGAGTGACAGACATGTCGGCCAATCAGAACTGTTCAGCCTGCAATTTATTGGTCCGTCGATTCGAACAGAGAGAAGGAGGTCTCACTCGCTGGTGAGAAGTTCCGCAAAGTAAAACTTAGGGGGAACAAAATATGATTGAAAAAGAAAAATGTCACGTTGTGGTGATATTTCATCTTCAAATGAGACGGCAATATGAGCCCATCAACACGGACGAACCAGCGAGAATACAGTCATCTCATTTTTTTTCAACTATTCACTTTAAATGTTTAATATTTATTAAAGTTAAATGTTTGCTTACGGAAACGAGTCCATTTTATTTTTGTTTGTTTATTTAGAATAAAGTTATTCTATTTACAGTACAATGGTAAACAATTCTACAATAATGAGGAATAAGTTTATATCCTTTTAAATGGTTATTTACATATGATATATTAAGATTACATGGCATTATAAACACTGTATTTATTATTCCTTCAGTCTAAGAGCATGATGTAGACAAAAGCTCTGAGCTGGTCTGCATGAACACAAATATTTGTAGTAAATGATGACATATTGTTTAAAGGTGTGGAATATGTTGATTGACAGTCTAAAAGTAACTTGTCTTCCTTCACACTCTCATGAACTTTTATGTAAAAGAGAAAAGTCGCAATTAGCATTTTCCAGACTATAGGCCACACTGGTATATAAGCCACACCCACTACATTTTTAAAGAAAAAAAGATGTTTCCATATATTAGTTGCACTATAAGTCGCAGATATACAGTCGTGGTCAAAAGTTTACATACACTTGTAAAGAACAAATTCAAGACTTTCATAGGAAAAAATGCATTGTACTATTTTGCCAGCACAAAGTGGAATGCACTGCCAACACACCTTCTAATTCTAACTTCCCTACTAAATTGGAAAAGTGCCATAAAATCATGGCTCAGCTCAACTTCTACCTGATCTCAACTTAAATTGATCCCAAGCAACTTTCCCAACCATCAAACAGGTTATATGTGGTTATAGTCTATATATATTTATATGTGGTTATATATATTTATATGTGGTTATATATATTTATATGTGGTTATAGTGTATATATATTTATACATGGTTATAGTATATATATATTTATATGTGGTTATAGTGTATATATATTTATACGTGGTTATAGTGTATATATATTTATATGTGGTTATAGTGTATATTAGAGATGCGCGGTTTGCGGGCACAACCGCGGAGTCCGCGGATTACCCGCGGATCGGGCGGATGAAATTAAAAAAAATTAGATTTTATCCGCAGGTCGGGTCGGGTCGGGCGGTTGAAATAAAAAAAAATTAGATTTTAAATAGATTCAGGCGGGTGGCAGTTAAACCAATTGGTAAATATATATACATAGTTAAATGTTGTTACCCACATATGAAAAACGAGCAGGCACCTGCAGCATATGCCACAACAGAAGAAGAAGAAAAAAAGAGATGGACACTTACGGAGCGGAGAAGGGACGCCTCGCCGGGGTCCGGGACCGAGGCCCCTTCCCCCGAGAGGGCCCCACCGGGAGCCGTAGCTGAGGCGATCCGCGAGAAGGGCCCGACGCACGTCCAGGGTCACCACCGCGCCCACCGCACCGACACCCCGCCTCGTCCGCCTTCGCCGCGGCCGGCGTCACGCGCAGCAGGTAAGCAGCTTACCTGCCCGCCACCCCCGTTGCCGGGGGCGCGTAACAGGGGTCACTCCGCGCGCAGTGCGCTCACGAAAGGGGTGGGGCTCACCCTGGTTGATATAGACAGCAGGACGGTGGCCATGGAAGTCGGAACCCGCTAAGGAGTGTGTAACAACCCACCTGCCGAATCAACTAGCCCTGAAAATGGATGGCGCTGGAGCGTCGGGCCCATATACCCGGCCGTCGCCGGCAGCGAGACGCGCTTGGAGGTGCGCTCAGCGCGGCTCCCATATGATTGCGCACTGGTGTGCGTCTGGGTCGTGACAGCGTGGCACGCGAATGTCTGTGCTGCATTGGATCAGTCTCCTTTCTTTAACAGGCAAAAGCTTTATAACCTCACTAATGCCTTGCATCGTCTATATTAAATATATAACAACGGGCGGGTGCGGGCGGGTGCGGTTCTGATCAAATGTTACATCGGGTGGATGGCGGATGGTTGACGACTTTCTGATGCGGTTGCGGATGAAATAATTGCCTATCCGCGCATCTCTAGTGTATATATATTTATGTAGTTATAGTCTATAAATATTTATACGTGGTTATAGTGTATGTATATTTATATGTGGTTATAGTGTATATATATTTATATTTATTTATTTATTATATGTGGTTATAGTCTATAAATATTTATACGTGGTTATAGTATATATATATATTTATAAGTGGTTATAGTGTATATATATTTATATGTGGTTATAGTGAATATATATTTATATGTGGTTATAGTGAATATATATTTATATGTGGTTATAGTGTATATATATTTATATGTGGTTATAGTGTATATATATTTATATGTGGTTATAGTGTATATATATTTATATGTGGTTATAGTATATACATATTTATATGTGGTTATAGTGTATATATATTTATACGTGGTTATAGTGTATATATATTTATATGTGGTTATAGTGTATATATATTTATATGTGGTTATAGTGTATATATATTTATACGTGGTTATCGTATATATATATTTATATGTGGTTATAGTTTATATATATTTATATGTGGTTATAGTGTATATATATATTTATACGTGGTTATAGTGTATATATATTTATACGTGGTTATAGTGTATATATATTTTTATGTGGTTATCGTATATACATATTTATATGTGGTTATAGTGTATATATATTTATATGTGGTTATAGTGTATTTATATTTATATTTATTTATTTATTATATGTGGTTATAGTCTATAAATATTTATACGTGGTTATAGTGTATATATATTTATATGTGGTTATAGTGTATATATATTTATACGTGGTTATCGTATATATATATTTATATGTGGTTATAGTCTATATATATTTATACGTGGTTATAATGTATATATATTTATACGTGGTTATAGTGTATGTATATTTTTATGTGGTTATAGTGTATATATATTTATATGTGGTTATAGTGTATATATATTTATATTTATTTATTTATTATATGTGGTTATAGTCTATAAATATTTATACGTGGTTATAGTGTATATATATTTATATGTGGTTATAGTGTATATATATTTATACGTGGTCATCGTATATATATATTTATACGTGGTTATAGTGTATATATATTTATATGTGGTTATAGTGTATATATATTTATATGTGGTGATAGTGTATATATATTTATACGTGGTTATAGTCTATATATATTTATATGTGGTTATAGTGTATATATATTTATATGTGGTTATAGTGTATATATATTTATACGTGGTTATCGTATATATATATTTATATGTGGTTATAGTCTATATATATTTATACGTGGTTATAATGTATATATATTTATACGTGGTTATAGTGTATGTATATTTTTATGTGGTTATAGTGTATATATATTTATATGTGGTTATAGTGTATATATATTTATATTTATTTATTTATTATATGTGGTTATAGTCTATAAATATTTATACGTGGTTATAGTGTATATATATTTATATGTGGTTATAGTGTATATATATTTATACGTGGTCATCGTATATATATATTTATACGTGGTTATAGTGTATATATATTTATATGTGGTTATAGTGTATATATATTTATATGTGGTGATAGTGTATATATATTTATATGTGGTTATAGTGTATATATATTTATATGTGGTTATAGTGTATATATATTTATACGTGGTTATAGTCTATATATATTTATATGTGGTTATAGTGTATATATACTTATATGTGTATACACCCCCCCCCCGTCCCCATTTTTTGTAAATATTGTTTTTCAAATCACCTGACATGCATACTGTGTATATGTACATCATTTATCCATCTTTTAATGTAATTTGTTATATACATGTTACAGGTTATATATCTTTTATTATTGACTGTATCAAATGTGATGAATATTTAATGGACCACAATGGAAACAAGCCTTTTGGCTTTTTGTGGCGTCCATTTGCCTTTTTAAAGCATTGCATGGATTACATTCTTTAACATGTCAATAAACTTCTCAATCAATCAATCAATCAATAATGTCATGGCTGTCTTGAGTTTCCAATCATCGGCTGTGGTCCTGAAGTGATGTGCAGAAAATCTTACTTTGGTGTTGGGCTTCATGGCCGCCTTGAGCAGCTCCAGATTGGTACAATCCACCAAAGTGATGTGCAGCCCGAACTCTGCAGCGACTCTTTGGAAGTAGCGATTGGTTCCTGAGTTGGCAAAGTGACAACATCTTCAACGTCAAAGCAGAACATCTCGTGCATGCAGGCTGAGCTCACCTCCGTAAACATCATCCATGCAGATGATGCCGTCTCCTGCTTTCAGCATGTGAGTGATGGTGACTGTTGCTGCCAGACCTGAAGCCACCGCCAGACCTGCAGCACACAAACTTCTCGTCCAGTTCACTCTTAAAACTAGAGCTGAAACCATTCCTCCAGTAACTCCAGTAATTCCATTACAAAATATACTCCGGGAATTTTTGCTGCCTCGAGGCGTTGCTAAGTTTTTTTTACGCCACTTCGCCTCGTTTAGTAAACAGTAGTGAAAGCTGAAAAGTATGAAAATGAAAAATATGAGCATGTACAATACTCAATACTTGGTTGGAGCTCCTTTTGCCTCAATTACTGCGTTAATGCGGCGTGGCATGGAGTCCATGAGTTTCTGGCACTGCTCAGGTGTTATGAGAGCCCAGGTTGCTCTGATAGTGGCCTTCAACTCTTCTGCGTTTTTGGGTCTGGCATTCTGCATCTTCCTTTTCACAATACCCCACAGATTTTCTATGGGGCTAAGGTCAGGGGAGTTGGCGGGCCAATTTAGAACAGAAATACCATGGTCCGTAAACCAGGCACGGGTAGATTTTGCGCTGTGTGCAGGCGCCAAGTCCTGTTGGAACTTGAATTCTCCATCTCCATAGAGCAGGTCAGCAGCAGGAAGCATGAAGTGCTCTAAAACTTGCTGGTAGACGGCTGCGTTGACCCTGGATCTCAGGAAACAGAGTGGACCGACACCAGCAGATGACATGGCACCCCAAACCATCACTGATGGTGGAAACTTTACACTAGACTTCAGGCAACGTGGATCCTGTGCCTCTCCTGTCTTCCTCCAGACTCTGGGACCTCGATTTCCAAAGGAAATTCAAAATTTGCATGGTTGGGTGATGGTTTGGGGTGCCATGTCATCTGCTGGTGTCGGTCCACTCTGTTTCCTGAGATCCAGGGTCAACGCAGCCGTCTACCAGCAAGTTTTAGAGCACGTCATGCTTCCTGCTGCTGACCTGCTCTATGGAGATGGAGATTTCAAGTTCCAACAGGACTTGGCGCCTGCACACAGCGCAAAATCTACCCGTGCCTGGTTTACGGACCATGGTATTTCTGTTCTAAATTGGCCCGCCAACTCCCCTGACCTTAGCCCCATAGAAAATCTGTGGGGTATTGTGAAAAGGAAGATGCAGAATGCCAGACCCAAAAACGCAGAAGAGTTGAAGGCCACTATCAGAGCAACCTGGGCTCTCATAACACCTGAGCAGTGCCAGAAACTCATCGACTCCATGCCACGCCGCATTAACGCAGTAATTGAGGCAAAAGGAGCTCCAACCAAGTATTGAGTATTGTACATGCTCATATTTTTCATTTTCATACTTTTCAGTTGGCCAACATTTCTAAAAATCCCTTTTTTGTATTAGCCTTAAGTAATATTCTAATTTTGTGACACACGGAATTTTGGATTTTCATTTGTTGCCACTTCAAATCATCAAAATTAAATGAAATAAACATTTGAATGCATCAGTCTGTGTGCAATGAATAAATATAATGTACAAGTTACACCTTTTGAATGCAATTACTGAAATAAATCAAGTTTATCAAAATATTCTAATTTACTGGCTTTTACCTGTATATATATATATATATCTACATCCTGAAAATATGCAAACAAAACTGTGTTTAGATAATTGATACTTCAAACTTGCATAAATATAACATGAATATAACATAACTTGGCTTCTGAGAGCTTCAAAATGTAATGAATAAAATGCTAAAGTTGTTGATAAACAAGCAATTTTTTAAATAATTAAATATGGTCATTTTAAATGAATTATTATGATAATTTAAAATGTATTATTTCAAATATGTTTATTTTAAAGTACCGGTATAATTCAATGGCTGGATGTAATAAGGAGTCAGAAAAAATACCAAAAAAAAAAATACAATTAATTTTGATGTTTTTAGCAAAATATAGTTAAAATGTATTTATTTATTTATTTATTTTTTTAATTAATAAATATTTATTTTTAGGTAAGATAAACATAATAATACAATTTATCTCTAGTCTGGATGATTTAGTTCTTGTCACCCTGTTGGCCTCCCGTCGTGGAAAAAAGGCTGTCCTCACTCAGGTCCACATGGAGCTGGAGGGGGCGGCTGAAAATCGGGAGATTTTCGGGAAAATATTTGTCCCGGGAGGTTTTCGGGAGAGGCGCTGAATTTCGGGAGTCTCCCGGAAAATTCGGGAGTGTTGGCAAGTATGCCGACATAACTCGCAATGGCAGACGCCGCAGAAAGCAGAGGACAAGAGCCATAGCAAAACGAGAAGCGACAAACGTTGTCTCAGGCAGTGTTTTTCAACCACTGTGCCGTGACATACAGTCTGGTGTGCCGTGGGAGATGATCTAATTTCACCTAATTGGGTTAAAAATATTTTTTGCACACAAGTAATTATTAATCTGTCAATAATGTGTTGTTGAGTGTCGGTGCGGTCTAGAGCTCGGCAGAGTAACTGTGTAATACTCTTCCATATCAGTAGGTGGCAGCAGGTAGCTAATTGCTTTGTAGATGTCGGAAACGCGTCGTGTCATGATCACAATATGCGGACGACAGCGGAAAGCAGTGTGCAGGTAAAAAGGTATCTTATGCTTAAATCAAAAATAAACAAAAAGGTGAGTGCCGCTAAGAAAAGGCATTGAAGCTTAGGGATGGCTATGCAAAACTGAACTGGCTGCAAAGTAAGGCTGAAACGACGCGTCGACGTAGTCGACGTCATCGGTTACGTAAATACGTCGACGCCGTTTTTGTGCGTCGGCGCGTCGTATATTTACGTCACACTACTGTCATGGCGGAGCGCAAAGCAGACGATGCGAGCGAGGGGAAAAAGCACGCCAAAAGTAGTCAAAAGTGTGGGAGTATTTCAATAAACGGCCTAATAATGTTGTTGTATGCACACTGTGTCGAGCGGAAATGGCCTATCATAGCAGCACAACGGCTATGAAAGAACATTTGAAAAGAAAACCGACAGCGTTCTTGCCATCACCATCAACTAGTCAATCGTCCGCGTGAGTATACGTTGTCATCATTACACAAAAACATGAATGTGTCATTTGTATCTGCGTTGTAAATTCATAAACTAAAGCACCGTTTCGCTCTGAGAGGCGCGTTTGGCGTGCCTGTTCAGTGTTTACAAAGACTCGCTCCTCTTTAACGCTGTGGAGAGGCGGGGCCGGCGAGCGAGCGGCGAGGTGGGGCGCGCCGGGAGCGACGCCGCAATCCTGCCCAGGTGCGCGATCCGCGCACCTGGGCACGATCATCCAATCTCCTCTCGCTGAAGAAAAGGGGAGCAGCAGAGAGAGAGGGAAGAGAGACTGGAAGGAGCCAGAGTGAAGCTGACGTGGAGCGAGAGAAGAGGAGAGCCAGAGACAGAGGACGACGAGCGAGCGAGGAAGAGGAGCCGAAAAGCGAGGAAAGAAAGAGAAAAGAGTTGGAAGAGAAAAGACTTTGTGTAAAATTAAAAGATTGTAAACCTGACAAAGCCGTCTGGCGTTCAGTCTGTCGGTCCTGAAAGAACCCCACGGCACAAGACGTGTCACAAACGCTAACGTTAATTAGTTGTGCAAATACCTTTTACAACATTAACAGTTACATATACTATGTACAAACCAACAATTAACTTTCACTTTAATCATACTATCATTGTTGTGTTATTAAGCAAAATAAGCAATACTTTTACTTTTGTTGAAATGTTTACACTGTACACTTTTTTGTATTGGATGTTTAGCTTTATTTTTGCACATTTTAGCAAATAAGCAATACTTTTACTTTTGTTGAAATGTTTACACGGTTACAGAATATTTCCGTTTTGTACTTTTTTGTATTGGATGTTTATCTTTATTTTTGCACATTTTAAAGCAAAATAAGCAATACTTTTAATTTTGAAATGCTTATACTATTGCAGAATATTAAGATTTGCACTGGATGTTTACTTTTATATTTGCACATTAAAAAGCAAATAAGCTACTTTTAATTTTGTTAAATGTTAAAAGTTTTAAATGTTTACATTGTTACAGAATATTTTGTCATGTTGTTGTCAATGTTGACTGAGTGGCCATACTTTTTTTTTTGTAAATAAAAGCCATGCCTTTTGAAAAAACTGGCCTACATTTATTTTTTCCTCTTCATTTTAAATTAAAAAAATAATCGGTAAAAGGAAAAATAATCTATAGATTAATCGAAAAAAATAATCTATAGATTAACCGATTAATCGAAAAAATAATCTATAGATTAATCGATAGAAAAATAATCGTTAGCTGCAGCCCTACTGCAAAGTAAACAAAAACACAAATATGCTGGACGACAGCAAAGACTTACAGCGTGTGGAGCAGAGACGGCGTCCACAAAGTGCACCCGAACATGACATGACAATCAATGTCCCCACAAAGAAGGATAGCATCCGCACAATTTAAATAGTCTGGATTGCGAAAACAAAGCAGGTGTGGGGAATATCGCTCAAAAGGAAGACATGAAACTTCTAAAAGGAAAATACCAACAAAACAGGAAAAAGCCACCAAAATAGGAGCGCAAGACAAGAAGTAAAACACTACACACAGGAAAACAGCAAAAAAAGTCCAAATAAGTGAGGGTGTGATGTGACAGGTGGTGACAGTACACCTACTTTGAGACAAGAGCTATAGTGATGCATGCTTGCTTATGGTCTAAAGCAGGGGTCGGCAACCCGCGGCTCCGGAGCCGCATGCGGCTCTTTGATCACTCTGATGCGGCTCAGCAGCTTACTTGCTGAACTCCCCAATTTTCCCGTGAGACTTCCGGATTTCAGTGCCCCTCTCAGAAAACTCCCGGGATTAATATTCACCGATTTTCACCCTTACAGCTATAATAAGGGCGTGCCATGATGGTACAACATTTGGCGCCCTCTACAATCTGTATTAATAGCGTGCCAGCCCGACACTTTTTATACAATATACATCTTCTGTTTAAACACGTACGTGACAGCAAGGCATACTTGGTCAACAAGCACACAGGTTAGACTGACGGTGACCATATACCGTATTTTCCGCACCATTAGCCGCACCTAAAAACCACAAATTTACTCAAAAGCTGACAGTGCGGCTTTTAACCCGGTGCGCTTTATATATGGATTAATATTAAGATTCATTTTCATAAAGTTTCGATCTCGCAACTTCGGTAAACAGCCGCCATCTTTTTTCCCGGTAGAACAGGAAGCGCTTCTTCTTCTACGCAAGCAACCGCCAAGGTAAGCACCCGCCCCCATAGAACAGGAAGCGCTTCTTCTTCTACTCTAAGCAACCACCCGCCCCCGGAAGAAGAAGAAAAAACGCGCGGATATCACCGTACGTTTCATTTCCTTTGTGTGTTTACATCTGTAAAGACCACAAAATGGCTCCTACTAAGCGACAAGGATCCGGTTCATGAAAAGACGCAATCTCTCCATCCGCACATGGATTACTACCGTATTTCACAGCAACTGATATTCCTGTGAACCGCACTGTGGATACAACGGGAGCACGTACGGTGAATATTCGCACCACAGGGAATGAGAAGTCATCCTTCACTGTGGTTCTAGCTTGCCATGCTAATGGCCAGAAACTTCCACCCATGGTGATATTCAAAAGGAAGACCTTGCCAAAAGAGACCTTTCCAGCCGGCGTCATCATAAAAGCTAACTCGAAGGGATGGATGAAGAAAAGATGAGCGAGTGGTTAAGGTAAGTTTAAGTTTACGCGAAGAGGCCGGGTGGCTTTTTTCACGCAGCTCTGTCCATGTTGATATACGTATGTTTGTGATTGCACATTTGCGTACATTTTGGGAGTGAACAGAGTTGTTAGAACGCTGGTTTTTAATATATTATTAAAGTTTGACTGACCTATCTGACTGTTTTTTTGACATTCCTTTAGCGCAGTTAGATGCGGCTTATAACACGGGGCGGCTTATAGGTGGACAAAGTTTTGAAATATGCCGTTCATTGAAGGCGCGGCTTTTAACCCAGGGCGCCTTATGGTGCGGAAAATACGGTATTGTGTCTAACTGGGGCTGCTGAAATTACCCCCCTTCCTTCAGCAGCAGCCTCAGTGATGTAACCAGGGACTTCCCAAATAAATAGAGGAGCACGTGGGCTGTGCCTTAGAGCGTGGTGGGGGATTATAACTGAGCGTGCAGTCCCAAGCGTCTCTCCTCATTGAGCTAAATTGAACTCTGTCTCTGCATGATTCCTTGCTTCTTGTCTGTTTAATAGATGTCATCAGTGTTTGAACCTGACAGTAAAATAAATGTTATTCATTATGATAACCAGGATGTGTTCTCTCACTTCCGCCAAGTCATCAAATGCCGCCAACAGGTGTTGAAAACTAGCAACGCTATCCGAGCTGTCGTGCGAAAGCAGTCGTGCAAAGATATTTGGGTTATTTAAGTCATGCAACCACATGCTACACATGCAAGCTTGCACTTGCACTTGCACCCGCTATAGACTCTGTAGAATGTAAGAGTTCCAAGTCCTTGTCCACAGTTGGTCGCACTTGTGTGCCAAGTTCCTGTCAGCCATATTGGTTCTGAATATGAAGTTGCACATTTCAAATGCAGTATTAAAGGCACTACCTAATCCACTTTTTATGTTGGATATAATGAAAACTCTTCTTATTGTTTTATTTTTGATACTAAGAATATATTTGGAGAAAGTGTACTTGTTCAAACACTGAAGTTTACCTGTTCAAACACTGAAGTCGAGACGCTCATACACTGAAGTCTACTCGTTCATACACTCGAGTCGACACGTTCAAACACTCAAGTCGACACGTTCAAACACTCCAGTCGACACGTTCAAACACTCGAGTCGACACGTTCAAACACTCGAGTCGACACGTTCAAACACTGAAGTCTACACGTTCAAACACTGAAGTCTACACGTTCAAACACTGAAGTCTACACGTTCAAACACTGAAGTCTACACGTTCAAACACTAAAGTCTACACGTTCAAACACTAAAGTCTACTTGTTCATACCGGTACACTGAAGTCTACTTGTTCAAACACTGAAGTCTACTTGTTCAAACACTGAAGTCTACACGTTCAAACACTGAAGTCTACACGTTCAAACACTGAAGTCTACACGTTCAAACACTGAAGTCTACACGTTCAAACACTGAAGTCTACACGTTCAAACACTGAAGTCTACACGTTCAAACACTGAAGTCTACTTGTTCATACCGGTACACTGAAGTCTACTTGTTCAAACACTGAAGTCTACACGTTCAAACACTGAAGTCTACACGTTCAAACACTGAAGTCTACACGTTCAAACACTGAAGTCTACCTGTTCAAACACTGAAGTCTACCTGTTCAAACACTGAAGTCTACCTGTTCAAACACTGAAGTCTACCTGTTCAAACACTGAAGTCTACCTGTTTAAACACTGAAGTCTACCTGTTCAAACACTGAAGTCTACTTGTTCAAACACTGAAGTCTACACATTCAAACACTGAAGTCTACACATTCAAACACTGAAGTCTACCTGTTCAAACACTGAAGTCTACACGTTCAAACACTGAACATCCTGTAGAAATGTTAAATATCAGAATGTCACCTTTACAATTCAAGGTTTCGTTGTGCTGCTATGAAAGTCAACTTCCCTCCAGATCACATTGTATGAAGATTGTTTCAGAATGTGAACATTTGAGCGTCAAAGAACGGATTGTGGTTGACCATGGAGGTCCTACTGCAGTATTTACTTACAGTACTTGGCCCCGTCCAGTGCCGCGACAGCCTTCTCAAGACAGTTCCTTGTCGGGTTTCCACTGCGACTGTACTCAAAGCCCTGGATAGAAACATCCTCATGAGCGATCGGCACGTTACCTCAGCCCGGTTTTGGTATGTTGACGTAAAAAAAAAAGGCCAATACCGACTCATAACTGCAACAGAACTACATCAGCAGATGCAACATGTACACATAAAATACCAGTGAATTAAAAATAATAAATAGTAATAAGTTTGCTAAGGAGCACTGCTCACAAGGCCACGCCCCCTTTCCCTCCTTGCAGTGCTTATCTGCTTTTTTTTAACGGGAATTCCAGATTTTGTCCTTCTTTCCCGAAGTCTTCCTCCCGTTTTGGGAGTTTTGGCTTCGACAGCGAGTCGCACGACAAATCTCCATTTGCAAAACTTGCCGGGTGAGCGCCACGAGTTTCATGATCCGTCATTCAATCGAATAAGGTGACAGAGATGGATGGACCACGAAGGCCACAGAAAAGAAATCGCTGACAAATACGAGATGATTATATAAGTCAAGAAGGCGAGGCAGCAGCTCACACATTCTCATACTTTCTGCAACAACCAGGAAGAAATTATGTCGACCAAACGTCTCAACTATAATCTACGTGAAGGAGCTCAGAATTGCAATGTTGACAATATTGTATATTTCATATCAATATTGAGAAATCGTCGATGTAGATTGTTGCAAATTGAGAACAGGAAGTGAAGATACAGGTAAAAGCCAGTAAATTAGAATATTTTGAAAAACTTGATTTATTTCAGTCATTGCATTCAAAAGGTGTAACTTGTACATTATATTTATTCATTGCACACAGACTGATGCATTCAAATGTTTATTTCATTTAATTTTGATGATTTGAAGTGGCAACGAATGAAAATCCAAAATTCCGTGTGTCACAAAATTAGAATATTACTTAAGGCTAATACAAAAAAGGGATTTTTAGAAATGTTGGCCAACTGAAAAGTATGAAAATGAAAAATATGAGCATGTACAATACTCAATACTTGGTTGGAGCTCCTTTTGCCTCAATTACTGCGTTAATGCGGCGTGGCATGGAGTCCATGAGTTTCTGGCACTGCTCAGGTGTTATGAGAGCCCAGGTTGCTCTGATAGTGGCCTTCAACTCTTCTGCGTTTTTGGGTCTGGCATTCTGCATCTTCCTTTTCACAATACCCCACAGATTTTCTATGGGGCTAAGGTCAGGGGAGTTGGCGGGCCAATTTAGAACAGAAATACCATGGTCCGTAAACCAGGCACGGGTAGATTTTGCGCTGTGTGCAGGCGCCAAGTCCTGTTGGAACTTGAAATCTCCATCTCCATAGAGCAGGTCAGCAGCAGGAAGCATGAAGTGCTCTAAAACTTGCTGGTAGACGGCTGCGTTGACCCTGGATCTCAGGAAACAGAGTGGACCGACACCAGCAGATGACATGGCACCCCAAACCATCACTGATGGTGGAAACTTTACACTAGACTTCAGGCAACGTGGATCCTGTGCCTCTCCTGTCTTCCTCCAGACTCTGGGACCTCGATTTCCAAAGGAAATGCAAAATTTGCATGGTTGGGTGATGGTTTGGGGTGCCATGTCATCTGCTGGTGTCGGTCCACTCTGTTTCCTGAGATCCAGGGTCAACGCAGCCGTCTACCAGCAAGTTTTAGAGCACTTCATGCTTCCTGCTGCTGACCTGCTCTATGGAGATGGAGATTTCAAGTTCCAACAGGACTTGGCGCCTGCACACAGCGCACAATCTACCCGTGCCTGGTTTACGGACCATGGTATTTCTGTTCTAAATTGGCCCGCCAACTCCCCTGACCTTAGCCCCATAGAAAATCTGTGGGGTATTGTGAAAAGGAAGATGCAGAATACCGGACCCAAAAACGCAGAAGAGTTGAAGGCCACTATCAGAGCAACCTGGGCTCTCATAACACCTGAGCAGTGCCAGAAACTCATCGACTCCATGCCACGCCGCATTAACGCAGTAATTGAGGCAAAAGGAGCTCCAACCAAGTATTGAGTATTGTACATGCTCATATTTTTCATTTTCATACTTTTCAGTTGGCCAACATTTCTAAAAATCCCTTTTTTGTATTAGCCTTAAGTAATATTCTAATTTTGTGACACACGGAATTTTGGATTTTCATTTGTTGCCACTTCAAATCATCAAAATTAAATGAAATAAACATTTGAATGCATCAGTCTGTGTGCAATGAATAAATATAATGTACAAGTTACACCTTTTGAATGAAATTACTGAAATAAATCAAGTTTTTCAAAATATTCTAATTTACTGGCTTTTACCTGTATGTGTCAGTGATTGCTATGAAGTAGAATTAAATCTTCCTACTCCTTTTCAGACATGTTAAGAGAAATGAAAACGAGTCAAATCGGTGACGTGTCACATTGGAACTTTGTACATGTTCCACATAAACTTCAACCAACCAATATTTTATGGTTCCTCACGAGGAAACCCTAAAAGTGTTATAAACATAAAGTGTCATAAAAGTGTATAAAATGTAGTAGATGAGTTATTGTGATGCAGAGGTGGGTAGTAACGCGCTACATTTACTCCGTTACATCTACTTGAGTAACTTTTGGGATAAATTGTACTTCTAAGAGTAGTTTTAATGCAACATACTTTTACTTTTACTTGAGTATATTTATAGAGAAGAAACGCTACTTTTACTCCGCTACTTTTATCTACATTCAGCTCGCTACTCGCTACTAATTTTTATCGATCTGTTAATGCACGCTTTGTTTGTTTTGGTCTGTCAGACAGACCTTCAAAGTGCCTGCCTTACTGGTGACGTTTCACTTCGTTCCACCAATCAGATGCAGTCACTGGTGACGTTGGACCAATCAAACAGAGCCAGGCGGTCACATGACCTGACTTAAACAAGTTGAAAAACTTATTGGGGTGTTACCATTTAGTGGTCAATTGTACAGAATATGTACTGTACTGTGCAATCTACTAATAAAAGTTTCAATCAATCAATCAAAAGTGTGAAGGAAAAAAAGACCCTTTTTTATTTCAACCGTACATCCCGTCAAAAGCCTAAAGACTGACTGCACAGTTCCTGTCTTCACAATAAAAGTGCCGCTCCATCGCGCCTGCGCTTTCAAAACAAGAGTCTCCGAAAGCCAGCGCAAACAAGCTAGCAAGCTACGGAGTTTGCCGCCAATGTATTTCTTGTAAAGTGTATAAAAACGAATATGGAAGCTGGACAAATAAGATGCCAAAAACCAACCACTTTCATGTGGTATTAGACAGAAAGGAGGAACTTTTTTTCTCCTCCATTTGAAAACGTGGACGTTATCATCACTACTGTCTGTTTCCAATCAATGCAAGTCATCAGAATCAGGTAATACACCAACTTATATACTTGTTTTCATGAAAGAAAGGAATCTATATGTGTTAAACATGCATGTATATTCATTAAAACACCATTAACATGTAAACAAAAACGGCAAAATAAATAAATATAAATGATATACTGTATATATCAATGTATGTATATATATATATATATATATATATATATATATATATATATATATATATATATATATATATATACATACATACATTGATATATACAGTATATAATTTATATTTATTTATTTTGCCGTTTTTGTTTACATGTTAATGATATGTGTGTGTATGTTACTCAGTACTTGAGTAGTTTTTTCACAACATACTTTCTACTTTTACTCAAGTAAATATTTGGGTGACTACTCCTTACTTTTACTTGAGTAATAAATCTCTAAAGTAACAGTACTCTTACTTGAGTACAATTTCTGGCTACTCTACCCACCTCTGCTAATAATGTTGTTGTATACACACTGTGTCGAGCGGAAATGGCCTATCATAGCAGCACAACGGCAGCGTTCTTGCCATCACCATCAACTAGTCAATCGTCCGCGTGAGTATACGTTGTCATCATTACACAAAAACATGAATGTGTCATTTGTATCTGCGTTGTAAATTCATAAACTAAAGCACCGTTTCGCTCTGAGAGGAGCGTTTGGCGGGCCTGTTCAGTGTTTACAAAGACGCGCTCCTCTTTAACGCTAACGTTAATTAGTTGTGCAAATACCTTTTACAACATTAACAATTACGTATACTATGTACAAACGAACAATTAACTTTCACTTTAATCATACTATCATTGTTGTGTTATTAAGCAAAATAAGCAAAAGTTTTACTTTTGTTGAAATGTTTACACTGTTGTTACAGAATATTTCGTTTTACACTTTTTTGTATTGGATGTTTATCTTTATTTTTGCACATTTTAGCGAATAAGCAATACTTTTACTTTTGTTGAAATGTTTACACTGTTGTTACAGAATATTTCCGTTTTGCACTTTTTTGAATTGGATGTTTATCTTTATTTTTGCACATTTTAAAGCAAAATAAGCAATACTTTTACTTTTGAAATGCTTATACTATTGCAGAATATTAAGATTTGCACTGGATGTTTACATTTATATTTGCACATTAAAAGCAAATAAGCTACTTTTAATTTTGTTAAATGTTTACATTGTTACAGAATATTTTGTCATGTTGTTGTCAATGTTGACTGAGTGGCCATATTTTTTTTTTTTGTAAATAAAAGCCATGCCTTTTGAAAAAACTGGCCTACATTTATTTTTTCCATCTTCATATTAAATAAAAAAAATTATCGGTAAAAGGAAAAATAATCTATAGATTAATCGAAAAAATAATCTATAGATTAACCGATTAATCGAAAAAAATAATCTATAGATTAATCGATAGAAAAATAATCGTTAGCTGCAGCCTTATACATGTTATACATAAACTTCAACCAACCAATATTTTATGGTTCCTCAGGAGGAAACCCTACAAGTGTTATAACCATAAAGTGTCATAAAAGTGTATAAAATGTAGTAGATGAGTTATTGTGATGTAGACAAATGTCATATTTTCCCAGGAGAATGAGAAATAAAATGTTGATGCTCCTCTTAGATACACGTAATAAAGGTGTTTGATGATAAATTAAACACATTACGTCACTACTGGTGCCACCTTTCCTACAAAATAATGTTCAAAAACAACTTAAAGTCTTGTCCAGATGTTTACTGACGTATAATATTCATGTTAAATAACGTTTACTGCAAATTAATATTATTCCAAATATCGTCCTCCTGGACTAGAAATGATCGGTATCAGTATCGGCCTTGAAAAAACCATCTCGAGTGATCCCTAATTAAAACAACGTTGTTGAAGAATGTGTCTTCTATAAGTAACCGATGGTATTTTTGACGGAGCTGTAATGATTGCAAGACATGTTGCGCAACGTTCACTGAGAATCCTTAAAGTACTGAAGACATTTCTTATGGTCCGCCGTCATAAAAAAAAGGAGCATGAAGGCAATTAAATTTAAGTGCTTGAAAGAAGCAGTTAGACCGAGGAACATCGTGTTCAGTCTCGCACAACGTGATCCAAAAAGGAGTATGGAGATGCTAAAACTTCCTGTCTCAGCATGAAAGAATGCTTTGTGGGCTGCCTGTGTACAAACCCCAAAAGCAGTGAAGTTGCCACGTTGTGTAAATGGTAAAAATCATTTTCAACTTATATTCAATTGAATAGACTGCAAAGACAAGATACTTCATGTTCACACTGAGAAACTTTGTTATTTTTTTGCAAATATTAGCTCATTTGGAATTTGATGCCTGCAACATGTTTAAAAAAAAGCTGGCACAAGTGGCAAAAAAGACAGAAAGTTGAGGAATGCTAATCACACACTTATTTGGAACATCCCACAGGTGACAAGGCTAATTGGGAACAGGTGGGTGCCATGGTTGGGTATAAAAGCAGCCTCCATGAAATGCTCAGTCATTCACACACAAGGATTGGGCGACCACTTTGTCATTTAGTCAAATTGTTTAAGAACAACATTTCTCAAGCAGCTATTGCAAGGAATTTAGGGATTTCACCATCTACGCTCCGTAATATCATCAAAAGGATCTGGAGAAATCACTGCACGTAAGCGTAATGAACATTGAATGACCGTGACCATGGATCCTTCAGGCGGTGCTGCATCAATAAGCGACATCAGTGTGTGAAGGATATCACCACATGGGCTCAGGAGTACTTCAGAAAACCGCTGTCAGTAACTAGAGTTGGTCGCTACTAAGGCTGAAACGACGCGTCGACATAGTCGACGTCATCGGTTACGTAAATACGTCGACGCCGTTTTTGTGCGTCGGCGCGTCGCATATTTACGTCACACTACTGTCATGGCGGAGCGCAAAGCAGACGATGCGAGCGAGGGGGAAAAAGCACGCCAAAAGTCGTCAAAAGTGTCGGAGTATTTCAATAAACGGCCTAATAATGTTGTTGTATGCACACTGTGTCGAGCGGAAATGGCCTATCATAGCAGCACAACGGCTATGAACGAACATTTGAAAAGAAAACCCCCGACAGCGTTCTTGCCATCGCCATCAACAAGTCAATCGTCCGCGTGCGTATACGTTGTCATCATTACACAAAAACATGAATGTGTCATTTGTATCTGCGTTGTAAATTCATAAACTAAAGCACCGTTTGCTCTGAGAGGCGCGTTTGGCGTGCCTGTTCAGTGTTTACAAAGACGCGCTCCTCTTTAACGCTGTGGAGAGGCGGCGGCGGCGAGCGAGCGGCGAGGCGGGGCGCGCCGGGAGCGACGCCGCAAGAGACAGGGGACGACGAGCGAGCGAGGAAGAGGAGCTGAAAAGCGAGGAAAGAAAGAGAAAAGAGTTGGAAGAGAAAAGACTTTGTGTAAAAGATTGTAAACCTGGCAAAGCCGTCTGGCGTTCAGTCTGTCGGTCCTGAAAGAACCCCACGGCACAAGACGTGTCACAAACGCTAACGTTAATTAGTTGTGCAAATACCTTTTACAACATTAACAGTTACATATACTATGTACAAACCAACAATTAACTTTCACTTTAATCATACTATCATTGTTGTGTTATTAAGCAAAATAAGCAATACTTTTACTTTTGTTGAAATGTTTACACTGTACACTTTTTTTGTATTGGATGTTTAGCTTTATTTTTGCACATTTTAGCTAATAAGCAATACTTTTACTTTTGTTGAAATGTTTATACTTGTTACAGAATATTTCCGTTTTGCACTTTTTTGTATTGGATGTTTATCTTTATTTTTGCACATTTTAAAGCAAAATAAGCAATACTTTTACTTTTTAAATGCTTATACTATTCCAGAATATTAAGATTTGCACTGGATGTTTACTTTTATATTTGCACATTAAAAAGCAAATAAGCTACTTTTAATTTTGTTAAATGTTAAAAGTTTTAAATGTTTACATTGTTACAGAATATTTTGTCATGTTGTTGTCAATGTTGACTGAGTGGTCATACTTTTTTTTTTTTGTAAATAAAAGCCATGCCTTTTGAAAAAACTGGCCTACATTTATTTTTTCCTCTTCATTTTAAATTTAAAAAAAATCGGTAAAAGGAAAAATAATCTATAGATTAATCGAAAAAAATAATCTATAGCTTAACCGATTAATCGAAAAAATAATCTATAGATTAATCGATAGAAAAATAATCGTTAGCTGCAGCCCTAGTCGCTACATCTCTAAGTGCAAGTTAAAACTCTACTATGCAAAGCCAAAGCCATTTATCAACAACACCCAGAAATGCCGCCGGCTTCACTGGGGACCGAGCTCATCTAAGATGGACTGATGCAAAGTGGAAAAGTGTTCTGCGGTCTGACGAGTCCACATTTCAAATTGTTTTTTGAAAACTGTGGACGTCCAAAGAGGAAAAGAACCATGCGGACTGTTCTAGGCAGTATCTGTGATGGTATGGGGGTGTATTAGTGCCCAAGACATGGGTAACTTACACATCTGTGAAGGCACCATTAATGATGAAAGGTACATACAGCTTTTGGAGCAACATATGTTGCCATCCAAGCAGCGTCTGCTTATTTCAGCAAGACAATGCCAAGCCAGGTGTTACAACAGCGTGGCTTCATAGTAAAAGAGTGCGGGTACTAGACTGGCCTGCCTGTAGTCCAGACCTGTCTCACATTGAAAATGCTGAAGGCTAAAATATGAGAAGGGAGACTGTTGAACAACTTAAGCTGTACATCAAGCAAGAATGGGAAAGAATTCCACTTCAAAAATGTGTCTCCTCAGTTCCCAAACCTTTACTGAGTCTTGTTAAAAGGAAAAGCCATGTAACACAGTCTTAAAAATGCCCCTGTGACAACTTTTTTGCAATGTGTTGCTGCCATTAAATTCTAAGTTCATGATTATTTGCAAAAAATAAGAAAGTTTCTCAGTGTGAACATGAAATATCTTGTCTTTGCAGTCTATTCAATTGAATATAAATTGAAAAGGAGTTGTTGTATTCTCTTTTTATTTACCATTTACACAACGTGACAACTTCACTGCTTTTGTGCTACAACATATTGAGAGTGGGTCTTTTTCAAAGGTTGCACACAGTTAGGTTTTTTGGTCAAAAAGTCGGGATTTTTTTTGTCAAAAAATCGGGATTTTTTTCTGAATGTCAAAAAATCTGGATTTTTTTCTAAGTGTCTTAAAATTTGGGATTTTTCTGTCAAAAAGTCAGGATTTTTTCTGTCAAAAAGTCGGGATTTTTTCTAAGTGTCAAAAAGTCGGGATTTCTTTTAAGTGTCAAAAAGTTGACTTTCTTTTAAGTGTCAAAAAGTCGGGGTTTTAAGTGTCAATAAATCGGGATTTTTTCTAAGTGTCAAAAAGTCTGGATTTTTTTCGAAGTGACAAAAAGTCTGGATTTTTTCTAAGTGTCAAAAAGTTGGGATTTTTTTCTAAGTGACAAAAAGTCTGGATTTTTTTCTAAGTGTCAAAAAGTCGGGAATTCTTTTAGGTGTCAAAAAGTTGTATTTTTTTCTAAGTGTCAAAAAGACTGGATTTCTTTAGGTGTCAAAAAGTCGGGATGTTTTCTAAGTGTCAAAAAGTCTGGATTTTTTTCTAAGTGTCAAAAAGTCGGGAATTCTTTAAGTGTCAAAAAGTCGGGAATTCTTTAAGTGTCAAAAAGTCGGGAATTCTTTAAGTGTCAAAAAGTCTGGATTTCTTTTAAGTATCAAAAAGTTGTTTTTTTCCAAGTGTCAAAAAGTCGGGATTTTTTTCCAAGTGTCAAAAAGTCGGGATTTTTTTCTAAGTGTCAAAAAGTCGGGATTTCTTTTAAGTGTCAAAAAGTTGACTTTCTTTTAAGTGTCAAAAAGTCGGGATTTCTTTTAAGTGTCAAAAAGTCTGGGTTTTAAGTGTCAATAAATCGGGATTTTTTTCTAAGTGTCAAAAAGTCTGGATTTTTTTCGAAGTGACAAAAAGTCTGGATTTTTTCTAAGTGTCAAAAAGTTGGGATTTTTTTCTAAGTGACAAAAAGTCTGGATTTTTTTCTAAGTGTCAAAAAGTCGGGAATTCTTTTAAGTGTCAAAAAGTTTTTTTTTTTTCTAAGTGTCAAAAAGACTGGATTTCTTTAGGTGTCAAAAAGTCGGGATGTTTTCTAAGTGTCAAAAAGTCTGGATTTTTTTCTAAGTGTCAAAAAGTCGGGAATTCTTTAAGTGTCAAAAAGTCGGGAATTCTTTAAGTGTCAAAAAGTCTGGATTTCTTTTAAGTGTCAAAAAGTCGGGATTTCTTTTAAGTGTCAAAAAGTTGACTTTTAAGTGTCAAAAAGTCGGGATTTCTTTTAAGTGTCAAAAAGTCGGGGTTTTAAGTGTCAATAAATCGGGATTTTTTCTAAGTGTCAAAAAGTTGGGATTTTTTTCTAAGTGACAAAAAGTCTGGATTTTTTTCTAAGTGTCAAAAAGTCGGGAATTCTTTTAAGTGTCAAAAAGTTTCTCAGTGTGAACATGAAATATCTTGTCTTTGCAGTCTATTCAATTGAATATAAGTTGAAAAGGAGTTGTATTCTCTTTTTATTTACCATTTACACAAGGTGACAACTTCACTGCTTTTGTGCTACAACATATTGAGAGTGGGTCTTTTTCAAAGGTTGCACACAGTTAGGTTGATCATGACTTCACTTGGTGGTTAGAAGATCCTTGAGAACTGAGCCATGTGTGCAGACGCCAGCTGATACGAGGACTGCACAGGAAACATAATAGGCCTTCACAAGCATGCCAGTTTAAAGCTTTATTTACCTTCCTATGCTACTGTACGGAGTCTTTGATTCATTTTGTACAATTTTCCATTTTGTCTACTATTTGTGCACGTTCCTTTTTGAAGTTGTTCCTGATTTGTTGTTGTCGATGGATCGACCACAGCTGGGACCATTTAAGTGCATCCTCATGGAAAATTGCTCACTGACGAAGACATTTTCTAACTGTGTTTAATAGTTTGTATTCAAATGATTAGAAGCTGGTCTTGCTTATACTTTAAGTACACCGCTTTTATTTTTTTGACCTTTAACAATAAGTCAAAGTGGTGGTTTGGGGAACATGTAACTTTTTGGGTCAGTCATTGACTTCCAAGTTGACAGGTAATGTGTAAGGTAAAGGACCTCTGTGAAGTTGGCCCCGCCTCCAAACTTGTCCAGCTCGTTTGTGTTGCAACATGTCTTTGTGTAACTACTCTTAGTTTGATGTTATTAACGTTTCAATATTCATAACCAGCACACCCACCTTGTCAAAACCTCCCCAAACCACTTACAGTCCTTTGTGCTAAGACAAATCCCTGGACTAATTATCGAAAAACTATAACAGTTAAACAAAACTTTTTGCAGCGAAAAACGATATGGACAAGTTTGGGGAGATTTGGACAAGGTTTTAAGAGGGCCAAAAATGTTTGCAACACAATGGCGGGCATTTCCCCATTTCATCGCCGACATGGTCTCACAAGGACCCCGACTTAAACAAGTGGAAAAACTTATTGGGGTGTTACCATTTAGTGGTCAATTGTACGGAATATGTACTGTACTGTGCAACCTACTAATAAAAGTCTCAATCAATCAATCAATCAATGTAGTTTCTCTTTGAATATCCTTCTTGAAAATGGCCTTGCAAATATATATCTGAAAACCTAATCAACGTTTTGTTCTCCTTCTTTGTGGGTCAACACTTCCTGCTATGACAAGTGAGTGTCCAATCACAGTCTCGTTAACATCAGGCTACCGAGATGTCAAAAAGTCGGGATTTTTCTGTGAAAGAGTTCGGATTTTTTCTAAGTTTCAAAATGTCAGGATTTTTTCGAAAGTCTCAGAAAGTTGGGATTTCTTTTAAGTGTCAATAAATCGGGATTTTTTTCGAGGTGTCAAAAAATTGGGATTTTTTTGTAAGTGTCAAAAAGTCGGGAATTCTTTTAAGTGTCAAAAAGTTGTTGTTTTTTCCAAGTGTCAAAAAGTCTGGATTTCTTTTAAGTGTGAAAAAGTCGGGGTTTCTTTTAAGTATCAAAAAGTTGTTTTTTTTCTAAGTGTCAAAAAGTGGGGATTTTTTCTAAGTGTCAAAAAGTTGGGATTTTTTTCTAAGTGTCAAAAAGTTGGGATTTTTTTTCTAAGTGTCAAAAAGTCGGGATTTCTTTTAAGTGTCAAAAAGTCGGGGTTTTTTTAAGTGTCAAAAAGTCGGGATTTCTTTTAAATGTCAAAAAGTCGGGGTTTTAAGTGTCAATAAATCGGGATTTTTTCTAAGTGTCAAAAAGTCGGGATTTTTTTCTAAGTGACAAAAAGTCTTGATTTTTTCCAAGTGTCAAAAAGTCTGGATTTTTTTCTAAGTGACAAAAAGTCGGAAATTCTTTTAAGTGTCAAAAAGTTGTTGTTTTTTTTTAAGTGTCAAAAAGTCTGGATTTCTTTTAAGTGTCAAAAAGTCTGGATTTCTTTTAAGTGTCAAAAAGTTGGGGTTTCTTTTAAGTGTCAAAAAGTTGGGGTTTCTTTTAAGTGTCAAAAAATACGGATTTTTTTCTAGGTGTCAAAAAATTGGGATTTTTTTTCTAAGTGTGAAAAAGTCAGGATTTTTTCTAAGTGTGAAAAAGTCGGGGTTTCTTTTAAATGTCAAAAAGTCGGAATTTTTTCTAAGTGTCAAAAAGTCTGGATTTTTTTTAAGTGTCAAAAAGTAGGGAATTATTTTAAGTATCAAAACAATTTTTTTTCCAAGTGTCAATAAGTCGGGATTTTTTCTAAGTGTCAAAAATTGGGGATTTTTTTCTAAGTGTCAAAAAGTGGGGATTTTTTTCTAAGTGTCAAAAAGTGGGGATTTCTTTTAAGTGTCAAAAAGTTGGGTTTCTTTTAAGTGTCAAAAAGTCGGGATTTCTTTTAAGTGTCAAAAAGTCGGGGTTTTAAGTGTCAATAAATCGGGATTTTTTCTAAGTGTCAAAAAGTCGGGATTTTTTTCGAAGTGACAAAAAGTCTGGATTTTTTCTAAGTGTCAAAAAGTCGGGATTTTTTTTTAAGTGTCAAAAAGTCGGGAATTCTTTTAAGTGTCAAAAAGTTGGGGTTTTTTCCAAGTGTCAAAAAGTCTGGATTTCTTTTAAGTGTGAAAAAGTCGGGATTTCTTTTAAGTGTGAAAAAGTCGGGATTTCTTTAAGTGTGAAAAAGTCTGGATTTTTTTTAAGTGTGAAAAAGTCGGGGTTTCTTTTAAGTGTCAAAAAGTCGGAATTTTTTCTAAGTGTCAAAAAGTCTGGATTTTTTTTAAGTGTCAAAAAGTAGGGAATTCTTTTAAGTATCAAAAAAATTTTTTTTGCCAAGTGTCAATAAGTCGGGATTTTTTCTAAGTGTCAAAAAGTGGGGATTTTTTTCTAAGTGTCAAAAAGTGGGGATTTCTTTTAAGTGTCAAAAAGTGGGGATTTCTTTTAAGTGTCAAAAAGTTGGGTTTCTTTTAAGTGTCAAAAAGTTGGGTTTCTTTTAAGTGTCAAAAAGTCGGGATTTCTTTTAAGTGTCAAAAAGTCGGGGTTTTAAGTGTCATTAAATCGGGATTTTTTCTAAGTGTCAAAAAGTCGGGATTTTTTTCCAAGTGACAAAAAGTCTGGATTTTTTCTAAGTGTCAAAAAGTCTGGATTTTTTTCTAAGTGTCAAAAAGTCTGGAATTCTTTTAAGTGTCAAAAAGTCGGGGTTTTAAGTGTCAATAAATCGGGATTTTTTCTAAGTACCAAAAAGTCGGGATTTTTTTCGAAGTGACCAAAAGTCTGGATTTTTTTCTAAGTGTCAAAAAGTTGGGTTTCTTTTAAGTGTCAATAAGTCGGGATTTTTTCTAAGTGTCAAAAAGTGGGGATTTTTTTCTAAGTGTCAAAAAGTCAGGATTTCTTTTAAGTGTCAAAAAGTCGGGTTTCTTTTAAGTGTCAAAAAGTCGGGATTTCTTTTAAGTGTCAAAAAGTCGGGGTTTTAAGTGTCAATAAATCGAGATTTTTTCTAAGTGTCAAAAAGTCTGGATTTTTTTCGAAGTGACAAAAAGTCTGGATTTTTTCTAAGTGTCAAAAAGTCGGGATTTTTTTCTAAGTGACAAAAAGTCTGGATTTTTTTCTAAGTGTCAAAAAGTCGGGAATTCTTTTAAGTGTCAAAAAGTTGGGGTTTTTTCTAAGTGTCAAAAAGTCGGGATTTCTTTTAAGTGTCAAAAAGTCGGGATTTCTTTTACGTGTCAAAAAGTTGGGATTTTTTTTGGTCAAAAAGAAGGGATTTTTTTGGTCAAAAAGAAGGGATTTTTTCTAAGTGTCAAAAAATCTGGATTTTTTTGAAGTCTCAGACAGTTGGGATTTTTTTCTGTCAAAAAATCTGGATTTTTACTGTCAAAAAGTCTGGATTTTTTCTAAATCTCAGAAAATTTGAATTTTTTTCTACGTGTCAAAAAATCGGGATTTTGTCTACATGTCAAATAGTCGGGGTTTTTTCTACGTGTCAAAAAGTCGGGATTTCTTTTAAGTGTCAAAAAGTCGGGATTTTTTTTGGTCAAAAATCTGGATTTTTTTTGTCAAAAAATCTGGATTTTTTCTGAATGTCAAAAAGTCTGGATTTTTTTTAAGTGTGAAAAAGTCGGGGTTTCTTTTAAGTGTCAAAAAGTCGGAATTTTTTCTAAGTGTCAAAAACTCTGGATTTTTTTTAAGTGTCAAAAAGTAGGGAATTCTTTTAAGTATCAAAAAAAAATTTTTTGCCAAGTGTCAATAAGTCGGGATTTTTTCTAAGTGTCAAAAAGTCGGGATTTCTTTTAAGTGTCAAAAAGTTGACTTTCTTTTCAGTGTCAAAAAGTCGGGATTTCTTTTAAGTGTCAAAAAGTCGGGGTTTTAAGTGTCAATAAATCGGGATTTTTTCTAAGTGTCAAAAAGTCTGGATTTTTTTTCGAAGTGACAAAAAGTCTGGATTTTTTTCTAAGTGTCAAAAAGTTGGGATTTTTTTCTAAGTGACAAAAAGTCTGGATTTTTTTCTAAGTGTCAAAAAGTCGGGAATTCTTTTAAGTGTCAAAAAGTCGGGATTTCTTTTAAGTGTCAAAAAGTCGGGGTTTTAAGTGTCAAAAAGTCGGGAATTCTTTTAAGTGTCAAAAAGTTGGGGGGTTTTCCAAGTGTCAAAAAGTCTGGATTTCTTTTAAGTGTGAAAAAGTCTGGATTTCTTTTAAGTGTGAAAAAGTCGGGATTTTTTCTAAGTGTCAAAAACTTGGGATTTTTCTGTCAAAAAGTCAGGATTTTTTTCTGTCAAAAAGTCAGGATTTTTTCTGTCAAAAAGTCGGGATTTTTTCTAAGTGTCAAAAAATCGGGATTTTTTCTAAGTGTCAAAAAATCGGGATTTTTTCTAAGTGTCAAAAAATCGGGATTTTTTCTAAGTGTCAAAAAATTGGGATCTTACTGTCAAAAAGTCAGGATTTTTTCTCAGTGTCAAAAAGTCAGTATTTTTTCTAAGTGTCAAAAAGTCATAATGTTTCTGTCAAAAAGTCAGATATTTTACTGTCAAAAAATCGGGATTTTTTCTTTCAAAAAGTCGGGATTTTTTTTTAAGTGTCAAAAATCAGCCTTCCAGAAGGCCTTACTGACGACAACTCGTGATCTGATTGGCTATCGCAACCGTCCATCACCTGTATGTGCCCGTCCACTTAAAGTGGATGGATTTTTTTGATTGATTGAAACTTTTATTAGTAGATTGCACAGTACAGTACATATTCCGTACGCCCGCATTGTTGATCCTGAAGGCCCCGGGCAGATTTGGTACAGCATGGCAACATAAGATAGCTGGATTCTGATTGGATAAAAACTCTAAACTAGAAACAACAGCACAGGAAGGAGCATAATATGACACGAAGAGAATATGAATAATTTTACATATTTAGGGAAAATAAATTAAAAATAATTGTATTTCTGGTTATGTTAGGCCCACCGCTACTACTTTGGACCCCGAAGTTGAAAAACTTATTGGGGTGTTACCATTTAGTGGTCAATTGTACGGAATATGTACTTCACTGTGCAACCTACTAATAAAAGTCTCAATCAATCAATCAAAAAGCTGACACCGGAAGTGTCATTCGACTTTTCAAACTAAAAGCCCCATGCTGGTAAATATACACGCTCGCCGGATTAGTTGCCATAACGTTACAGTTATCCATGTTATGGTTAATAAACAAGGCATATGTGGCAGGATACTTACTGCGTGTTTCCCCGGGGCGTGTTGCTTAAACGTGGTCGAGAGAGAAATCGGCGGCACGACAGCCATTGACGTCCATTGTTCCGGCTCTTGGCCGACGTGAATGGCCTCCGTGGCGAACGACTTGAACGCCGCGCTGAAGCCGGCAAACGCATCAGTTTCGTGGCTGTCAACGTGATTCTCCATGGTCCTGAAAGCCTCTTTCGGCAACGTGAAGTGGAAGTCGCAGCGCGGTCTCACCGGGAAGTGAGGAGACGTCATGTACACCCGCCCCGCCCCCTGTCGTGTCTGTCGGCCAATCAGCGCCCGTCAACACAGCATGCGCGGGGCTGATTGGTGGATCGCCAGGGGCGTCTGTACCACGTGACCCACCCATACATGTTTCGCTGACAGTAGTAGCGGTGGGCCGATACTGGAAACGTTTGAGTCGACCTAATATCGAGTGACTACAGCGCCACTCCTTCTATATAAAATGTTTTTCACATCCCTGAATGCTTTTTGCCTTTAAGTCGTTGATCACAGTTTAATCAGATCAAAACAAGCTATCCCGTACAATAAGACAATATCACAAAGTGTAATTTTGTCTATTGTAATTTACAATATCAACAAAATAATGCAATTAGTCATCTTCATTACATTTACTAGCATGTGGCTTTTAGTTTGAAAAGTCGAATGAAGGCAATAGTTAAAAAAAAAAAAAACAAGATTGGGGAACATTTAAATATGTTGGTGTTTGTTTTGCCCCTACAAGCCCTCCTAAAACATAGTAGAACATGTGTGAATAGGCTCCAGCACCTCGAAAGGGACAAGCGGTATAAAATGGATGAATGTAACAATGTCAAGGATGTAACAAACAGTATGACCAACAATACAATTATTTGTGAAACTGACAAAACATCCACGTTGCCGCACTAGTATCGATCCAATGCCGATATTAACCCTGGTATCAACATTTGTATCGACCTAAAAAAGATGATGTAACAGTTCTTCTTTCCTATACATCCTGTTTCTTTTTCTTACAATTGTTTAACTTTAGTTTTTCAACAATCTATTGTTTGTGGGTACTTAAATTATGTTATTTATTTTTGTTACAATTGTTTAACTTTAGTTATCCGACAATGTAACATTTGTGTGTATTTATCTCACTTTGTTTATTTTTATTTGACTTGTTTAACTTTAGTTGTACAACAATGTAACATTTCTGTGCATTTAAATAATTGTGTTTCTTTTTATTTGATTTTTTTTACTTTGGTTATCCAACAATGAAACATTTCTGTGTATTTAAATAATTGTGTTTCTTTTTATTTGATTGTTTTACTTTAGTTATCCAACAATCTAATGTGTGTGTGTACTTAAATTATGTTATTTATTTTTGTTACTATTGTTTAACTATAGTTATCCAACAATGTAACATTTGTGTGTATTTATCTCACTTTGTTTATTTTTATTTGACTTGTTTAACTTTAGTTGTACAACAATGTAACATTTATGTGTATTTAAATAATTGTGTTTCTTTTTATTTGATTTTTTTACTTTGGTTATCCAACAATGAAACATTTCTGTGTATTTAAATAATTGTGTTTCTTTTTATTTGATTGTTTTACTTTAGTTATCCAACAATGAAACATTTTTGTGTACTTAAATCGTTGTGTTTATTTCTATTTGAATTGTTTAACTTTAGTTATTTAACAATGTTACATTTTTGTGTATTTAAAACATTGTGGGTTTTTTTTATTTGAATTGTTTAACTTTAGTTATCCAACAATGTAAAATGTATTTTAAAATGTGTTTTCCTTTTTCTTTTTCTTTTTACAATTGTTTAAGTTTAGTTATCCAACAATGTAAAATTTTTGTGTATTTAAATAATTTTGTTTCTTTTTATTTGAATTGTTTAACTTTAGTTATCCAACATTGTAACATTTTTTGTTTTTAAATCTTTTTTTTCTTTTTGTTACAATTGTTTAACTTTAGTTATCCAACAACGTAGCATTTTTGTGTATTTAAATCATTTTGTTTATTTTTCTTACAATTGGTTAACTTTAGTTATTCAACAATGTAACATTTGTGTGTATTTACATAATTTATTTTATTTTATTTGAATTACTTAACTTTAGTTATCCAACAATGTAATATTTTTGTGTATTTAAATCATTTTGTTTCTTTTTATCTGAATTGTTTAACTTTAGTTATCCAACATTGTAACATTTTTGTGTATTTAAATCATTTTGTTTCTTTTTCTGACAATTGTTTAACCTCAGTTATTCAACAAAATGCAATATTTATATATATGCATAAGGCAAATTCCTCTTGGAAACACAAAACAGAAACTCAATCATAATGGCAGCAAAAAACATTTTAATTGTTTTTAATCAAAAATGTTATTTTTATCAATAACTATTGCTATTTTATAATGCATCAGTAATTACTATTAATTGTTATTTTGCTGTATTGTAATAGTTAATTAATTTACAGGTTTTGTAATTGACAACATAATTAACTGCGTTTCCACTGGTGTGCTGTAGGGGGGAGACGACAGTCACGTTTCTCACGCGCTAAATTTAGTTTGCTTAATTTGTTGTTAACTTTAGCGAACATGTGTCCTTTATAATAGCTACACGTATGACCAAAAAGCGCGTGAAAATCAGTGGTATTCAGTGAGGTAAGATGAATTAAATGCGCTGACAGTTCATTGCTCCTGCCAAATGAATTGCACTGAGTGGAGCGGATCACCACTCCAAGATGGCGGCCCCGCGTCTCGTCAGCGCCAGTAGGCAGTAGCGCTCCATGCTGCGTACCCTTAGAACAGTGTTTTTCAACCTTTTTTGAGCCAAGGCACATTTTTTGCGTTGAAAAAATCCAGAGGCACACCACCAGCAGAAATAATTAAAAAACAAAACTCAGTTGACAGTAAAAAGTCGTTGTCGCAATTGTTGGATATGACTTTAAACCATAACCAAGCATGCATCACTATAGCTCTTGTCTCAAAGTAGGTGTACTGTCACCACCTGTCACATCACCCCCTGACTTATTTTGGCTTTTTTGCTGTTTTCCTGTGTGTAGTGTTTTACTTCTTGTCTTGCGTTCCTATTTTGGTGGCTTTTTCTCTTTTTTTGGTATTTTCCTGTAGCAGTTTCATGTCTTCCTTTGAGCGATATTTCTTGCATCTACTTTGTTTTTATCCTTCTTCGTGGTGACATTGTCGATTGTCATGTCATGTTCGGATGTACTTTGTGGACGCCGTCTTTGCTCCACAGTAAGTCTTTGCTGTCGTCCAGCATTATGTTTTTGTTTACTTTGTAGCCAGTTCAGTCTTAGTTTCGTTCTGCATAGCCTTCCCTAAGCTTCAATGCCTTTTCTTAGGAGTACTCACCTTTTGTTTATTTTTGGTTTAAGCATTAGCATACTTGCCAACCGTGAGACCTCCGATTTCGGGAGGTGTGTGGGGGGGCGTGGTCGGGGGCGTGGTTAAGAGGGGAGGAGTATATTTATAGTTAGGATTCACCAAGTCAAGTATTTCATATATATATATATATATATATATATATATATATACAGTATATATATATATATATATATATATACATATATATATATATATATATATATATATATAGTATATATATATATATATATATATATATAAGAAATACTTGACTTTCAGTGAATTCTAGCTATATATATATATACATATATTTATTTATTTTATTATATATATATATATATATATATATATATATATATATATATATATATATATATATATATATATATATATATATATATATATATATATATATATATATTAGAGATGCGCGGATAGGCAATTATTTCATCCGCAACCGCATCAGAAAGTCGTCAACCATCTGCCATCCACCCGATGTAACATTTGACCAGAACCGCATCCGCCCGCACCCGCCCGTTGTTATATATCTAATATAGACGATGCAAGGCATTAGTGAGGTTATAAAGCTTTTGCCTGTTAAAGAAAGGAGACTGATCCAATGCAGTACAGACATTCGCGTGCCACGCTGTCACGGCCCAGACGCACACCAGTGCGCAATCATATGGGAGCCGCGCTGAGCGCACCTCCAAGCGCGTCTCGCTGCCGGCGACGGCCGGGTATGGGCCCGAGGCTCCAGCGCCATCCATTTTCAGGGCTAGTTGATTCGGCAGGTGGGTTGTTACACACTCCTTAGCAGGTTCCGACTTACATGGCCACCGTCCTGCTGTCTATATCAACCAGGGTGAGCCCCACCCCTTTCGTGAGCGCAGTGCGCGCGGAGTGACCCCTGTTACGCGCCCCCGGCAACAGGGGTGGCGGGCAGGTAAGCTGCGCGGGCGGAGCGCGCGGAGTGACCCCTGTTACGAGCCCCCGGCCACAGGGGTGGCGGGCAGGTAAGCTGCTTACCTGCTGCGCGTGACGCCGGCCGCGGTGAAGGCGGACGAGGCGGGGTGTCGGTGCGGTGGTGACCCTGGACGTGCGTCGGGCCCTTCTCGCGGATCGCCTCAGCTACGGCTCCCGGTGGGGCCCTCTCGGGGGAAGGGGCCTCGGTCCCGGACCCCGGCGAGGCGTCCCTTCTCCGCTCCGTAAAAGTGTCCATCTCTTCTTATTTTTTTCTTCTGTTGTGGCATATGCTGCAGGTGCCTGCTCGTTTTTCGTATGTGGGTAACAACATTTAACTATGTATATATATTTACCAATTGGTTTAACTGCCACCCGCCTGAATCTATTTAAAATCTATTTTTTATTTTTTTCAACCGCCCAACCCGACCCGCGGATAAAATCAAATTTTTTTAAATTTCATCCGCCCGATCCGCGGATAATCCGCAGACTCCGCGGTTGTGCCCGCAAACCGCGCATCTCTAATATATATATATATATATATATATATATATATATATATATATATATATATATATATATATATATATATATATATATATATATATATATATATATATATATATATAAAATAAATACTTGAATTTCAGTGTTCATTTATTTACACATATACACACACATAACATTCATCTACTCATTGTTATACTTGAAAGACTTGATCAAATACACAGTCATGAAAACACAGTTGTTCTACTAACTGTACTGTGCTTGCTGCTTACTAAAAAACAACAACAACACTTACCTTTCACTATTTGAGTAGCCTTTGTTCTGCCATTTGAGTATTGGCGAGCGATCTCTGAATCTGGGACCATATCCTTCACGGATTAGTTGTACACATCCGCAAATGAGAACGGGATGTTGCTTCCAGCTATCAGCATAGCCATCTTTGTCTCGGCATATGTTACACCATCGGGTCTCCATTTAGCGAGGTGGCCCATAAGACTGGGCTGTGACCGGTGCTGCGTTGCCGCCGCTTTGTGCTTCGCTGACCGTTCATGAGTGAGTACAGGTATATCCGTTCGGCCACCGTGTTCAATGGAGAAGTAGCGTCCCAGAAGAGTTAGTGCTGCAAAGGGTTCTGGGTATTTGTTCTGTTGTGTTTATGTTGTGTTACTGTGCGGATGTTCTCCCAAAATGTGTTTGTCATTCTTTTTTGGTGTGGATTCACAGTGTGGCGTATATTTCTAACAATGTTAAAATTGCTTATACGGCCACTCTCAGTGTAAACTGTATCACTGTTGATGAAGTATGCGTTGCATTCGCGTATGTGTGCGTACAGAAGCCGCTCATATCTTGTGACTGGGCGGGCACGTTGTTAGAAGGGATGAAAAGTGGACGTGACGTCAGCTCGGAGAGGACGTTAAAAGCAGGGCACGCCCCCCAAGACTGTGGAATACGAGATATAATCAGTGTTTCCCACACATTCATTTATTTGTGGCGGCCCGCCACGAAAGAATTACGTCCACCACAAATGGATTTTTCGGCTTTTGACTCGCTCGACCGCTCATAAAAGCAATGGGACTCTGTCTGTGAATGTACCTTGTAGTTACAACTCCGGTGCAGTAGGTGGCGGTAGCCTACTATGCATTGTAACTCCGCCAATAGCACTTAATTCACCTGGTGGGCCAGAAGAAGAAGAAGAAGAAGAAGAAGAAGAAGACGGCGGAGTAAAAGAACGGACCGACCGGATCAAAATACGAGGGTAATATAGGCTGTAGGTAGATAAGTTATAGCTGCATCGCTCGCGGCTCGTCATACATTTAACGTTAATCTGCGATTTCACCGAGCGTTTCACTGACGGTGAGCAGCCTGACGCTGCTTCATTAACACCGCCGCTGTTGTCACGTCACGTGTTACCATACCGACGAGCTAACGTGTCCAGGTTATAACCCTGTTGTCAATAAACACACGTGGAGACGGTGCTACATTAATACTGAAGCTAAATTGTCCACTGTCCATTGCAGCATGTGAATGCAATGAAAAGAATAAAATCTGAGCCAACCAGCTGTTAAAATGTTGTCCAGGTTAATGTTTTGGCCATTAAAGGCCCTTCATTTCAAGATTTCAACTGTGATTGGGCTTTAAACAGGTGGCTGACCTGTTCAGATGGGTGTAACTCAGGGGTGCTCACACTTTTTCTGCAGGCGAGCTACTTTTCAATTGATCAAGTCGTGGGGATCTACCTCATTCATATATATCATTTATATTTACTTATTTATGAAATATATGTTTTTGTTAACAAGTTAAAGGTGTTTAATGATAATGCAAGCATGTTTAACACATATAGTTAATATTGTTAATAAATTAAAGGTGTTTAATGATAATACAAGTATGTTTAATACATATAGTTAATATTGTTAACAAGTTAAAGGTGTTTAAAGATAATACAAGCATGTTTAACACATATTGTTAATAAAGTAAAGGTGTTTAATGATAATACAAGTATGTTTAATACATATAGTTAATATTGTTAACAAGTTAAAGGTGTTTAATGACAATACAAGCATGTTTAACACATATAGTTAATATTGTTAACAAGTTAAAGGTGTTTAAAGATAATACAAGCATGTTTAACACATATAGTTAATATTGTTAACAAGTTAAAGGTGTTTAAAGATAATACAAGCATGTTTAACACATATAGATTCATTTATTTCATGAAGACAAGAATAAAAGTTGGTGTATTACCTGATTGTGATGACTTGCATTGATAGGAATCGGACAGTGGTGCTGATAACGTCCGCATTTTCGAATGGAGGAGAAAAAAAGTCCTCCTTTCTGTCCAATACCACATGAAAGTGGTTGGTTTTTGGCATCTTATTTGTCCAGCTTCTGTACTCCTTTGTATACACTTTACAAGAAATACATTGTCGGCAAACTCCGTAGCTTGCTAGCTTGTGCACGCCAGCTTTCTGAGACTCTTATTTTGTTAGCGCAACTGTGCAGTCGATCTTTGGAGTTTTGACGACAGGTACGGCGCCAGAGTCTGTTGAAATAAAGTGTTTCTCGCCTTCCTGTCGGTAAATTTAATGAGCTAAATATGTACATAAAGTGTTGTACTTATATTCCAACTCCGCGTTCTTCTTGGTCATCGCCGCTGCCGCCGTCACCCCCCGCCCCCCGACCACACCACCACAAATAGATGCCTGTCCTGTGGGAAACACTGATAATGACTGATGAACACCTTCGTTCGATAATGAAGGTTGCCTCAGCTCAAAGCCTGAGCCCTGACATTAATAAACTAGCAACCAAGAAAAGATGGCCGGTATCTGGCTTGGGCACATCAGATTAGATCAGTGTGTTGCAAACTGAGCAGTTTAAAGTCCTGAATGGTCGGTTTATTCATTATTTTATTTTCAAATTTATTAGCCTGTGGAATAAGTTAATGTTGATATTTACCTCAGAAGGCTGAAAATAGAAAAGAGGCATTAAATTTTTATTTAAATTGTATTTGATATGCCATTGATATTTTTTAATTATTATTATTATTATTATTATTATTTGAAACTGGATTTTGCATGTCACTATAAAGTTATATAAGCCTTGCTTGTTCAATATTTAATGCAAAACTTGTTTGGGTCCCTATCAAAAAGGTTAATTTGTTCAACCTTGGCCCGCGGCTTTGTTTAGTTTTAAATGTTGGCCCACTCTGTATTTGAGTTTGACACCCCTGATCTAGACAGTCAACAACAACACATAGTTTGCAGACTATAATTACTGGTTTGCAAACATTATTTTTAACCCAAATATTAATGTGTTGTTAACGCTAAACAATTCATTCAATCAGCATGATTCGATTGCGTGTTTATTCCACATGAATCGATCTCTAAAGCAGACCTGGGCAAATTAAGCATGCGGCCCGTTGAGATTTTCAATCTGGCCCGCAGGACATTCCAAAATATTTTTTTTAGATCTTTAAGATCGAAACTGTAGCTGCCGTTATGATGGGCAGTGATGTTTTCAAATGACCTTAAGTCTTGAACTATACAAAGTATTTAAATGGTTGGAATTTGAGCTGTTGCATGATATACTAGTTACTATGGTCATCTAATTAGTTACTATGGTCATCTAATTAGTTACTATGGTCATCTAAGTCACAGCAGCTCAGACGAGGCACCAAGCATTGTGGGTGGGGAGCGTTTCCACAGAGTGTTTCCAATGCGGCCAGCCTGAAATGCAGGTGTCAGGGACAGACGCGGAAGAAGATTTTTACAGCAAAGTTCTAAAGCTTAATGATGTATCAGATATATCAGATTGTATGTGGGGTTTTTTTTTACCCTTCGCATTCATATTTCGCTGTGTTTGTAGCATTTTTGTTGCGTTTCGCTTGATTGTAAAATATGTCGATCGAGAGGGGGTGTGACGGTCACATGTTGTCAATATTCAATGTTTTATCGGTCATAGTTAATATTGTAAACCCCACATTCTTTATTTCAATGTACATTCTGGGTAAAATACATATATTTTACATTCAGTAAAATAAACGTAAAATTCCATTCCGTTTTTTAAGGCGGTCTGTCATAATGTTTTTAGCATTCAATCAGACATTATTGTGAGGTTTTGTATTAGTGTCCCTAAAAAAGATATACCAGCCCCCAGACACATTTTTTCCTCTAAATTTGGCCCCCCCGAGCCCAGGCCTGCTTTAAAGCGTCACATTGATCGATAGTTTTGAAGCCCAAATACCTTCATATTGCGCTTCATGCCGCCTCTGTATTAACCGGTGGAATTGCCTTTATGTTGCATCGTGACCAAAATAACTTACTTCACCAATTATTTATTTATTTATTTATTTTTATTGTGATTACTTCTGGAGTATATTGTGAATAAATTGAGAACAGGGAGTGAACACAAGCCTTAGCAACTGTTATGTAAAAGAAAAGGGGTAGGATTAAATAAGCTCTGCTTCTTCCTACTCCTTTTTGAACATGTTTAAAAGAGAAACTGGAAATTGTTATGTATCATATTCAGGCCCGGCCCTAACCAATCTGGCGCCCTAGGCAAGATTTTAGGTGGCGCCCCCCCACATCGGCAGTGAAGTGTATATACTCACAAGAACCCGAATAGTTTTGTCTTTGACCATTTTTTTTTACTTACAACTATACCTAATATATAAAGGGGTGGAAAAGTGACTATTACCTGCAGGGCAAACATTAGCTAACCAGAAGGCAATAACAATGTAAACAAAAAACACCTGCTTAAAAGATCTAATACAAATGTCCCTGAGGAATGTAAGGTGGGAGTACTGTAATTACATATTGCTTAATTAACATTAATGATGTGCACTTTAACAACTAGGCTTACAACTATACCTAATATATAAAGGGGTGGAAAAGTGACTATTACCTGCAGGGCAAACATTAGCTAACCAGAAGGCAATAACACCTGCTTAAAAGATCTAATACAAATGTCCCTGAGGAATGTAAGGTGGGAGTACTGTAATTACCTAACGTTACATTATTATTTTCCATAACAATTTAGCCCCCTCCACAATATTAACCCGACGTTAAAACAGAACTAGCTATTTATTGATTAGCAATTGCCGAATCATGTAACATTAGCTTAATGCTAAAAAGCCAGGTTACTATCACATTCTGTAACAGACAAATAATTTCATGTAGGCTAACGTTACCTACCTGCTACCTCTGTCTTTTCTCATTTCTCCTCCTCTTCTTTTCTCTTTTTTCTTCCCTGGGCACCTGACAGTTTTGGCCGTTTTGACATCTTGTGTTGATTTTTTGATGTGGTGACGTCCAAAAAGAGTCATGATACGGGAAGGGAGGGGGCGCACCGTGCGGGGGGAGGAGGGGGCGTAATGTTGTAACAAATAATATTTCTATTAAATAGGCTTTACTTTGCATTTTAATTAACGTGGGATTTTTTTTTGTATTTAGAAATAATAGTACCAACTTTTTTTTTTCTTTTTCTCCAACATTTATGGCACTGGAGTGACGCCCAGGGCCGGCCCGTGGCATAGGCCGTATAGGCAAATGCTAAGGGCGCCGTCCATCAGGGGGCGCCACGCCAGTGCCACAAATGTTGGAGAAAAAAAAAGAAAAAAAAAGTTGGTACTATTATTTCTAAATACAAAAAATAATCCCACGTTAATTAAAATGCAAAGTAAAGCCTATTTAATAGAAATATTATTTGTTACAACATTACGCGCCCCCCTCATCCCCCGCACGGTGCGCCCCCTCCCTTCCCGTATCATGACTCTTTTTGGACGTCACCACATCAAAAAATCAACACAAGATGTCAAAACGGCTAAAACTGTCAAGTGCCCAGGGAAGAAAAAAGAGAAAAGAAGAGGAGGAGAAACGAGAAAAGACAGAGGTAGCAGGTAGGTATTAGACTACATGAAATTATTTGTCTGTTACAGAATGTGATAGTAACCTGGCTTTTTAGCATTAAGCTAATGTTACATGATTCGGCAATTGCTAATCAATAAATAGCTAGTTCTGTTTTAACGTCGGGTTAATATTGTGGAGGGGGCTAAATTGTTATGGAAAATAATAATGTAACGTTAGGTAATTACAGTACTCCCACCTTACATTCCTCAGGGACATTTGTATTAGATCTTTTAAGCAGGTGTTATTGCCTTCTGGTTAGCTAATGTTTGCCCTGCAGGTAATAGTCACTTTTCCACCCCTTTATATATTAGGTATAGTTGTAAGCCTAGTTGTTAAAGTGCACATCATAAATGTTAATTAAGCAATATGTATGTAAAAAATATTGTATTTCATATATTCATTTTTTATTTTTTGCATTCATTTATTTATTCATATTTTTTTTTATCTTGTTAACTATTCTGATTGTTAATTTGCTTTCTTTAAGTAAAAAAAAAAAGGTCAAAGACAAAGCTATTCGGTTTCTTGTGAGTATATATACACTTCACTGCCGATGTGGGGGGGGGCGCCACCTAAAATCTTGCCTAGGGCGCCAGATTGGTTAGGGCCGGGCCTGGCGGTGACCAGCGAACACGGGTAGCCTTTTGCCGAACTCTCGCGATAACTCAACGCGGGAGTCACCAGGCGAGAAGTCAACGCGGAAGTCAGCGAGAGGCGCTCATGTTGTTGACACGGAGTCGCGATGGAAGCTAAAATGACTTTTTAGCGTCTCGCCTCTCAGTCCACATTACTTCTTCCCTCGACATTGTCGGCTCGGAGACTTCCAGCCGGCGAACCGCATCGGTTGGCCCGCATGCTTCTCGCCGGCCCGAGCTTCATTCACGCAAGAAAATGACCGGAGAGAAGCTGCGATCCGCGCGGAAAGACCAGAGGCCGAGTCCGGACGATGACTTGCTGGAGCCGGACGACGACGACGAGGAGGCGGCGGCGGCGGCCAGTGCGATGTTCGCCGCCAACAAGAGCAACAAGAGCAGGGCGAGTCGACTCTTCAGCAAGCACAAGTTAGTCAAGTGCGCCGACAACAGCAACACCTGCGGGGGGACCGCGTCTCACGTCCTGGACGACGACAACAAGAACCCCGTGCTCGTTCCACGCGGACTCCACTTCCCCGTCCACGAGTGCGTGTTTCGAGGCGACGTCAGGCTGCTTTCCTCGCTCATTCGGACACAAAACATCGCCCAGAAAGACGTCCATGGTGAGTCAAAAGGCTCATCAATATCACAACTCGGTGCGGTTCGTTTGGTCAAGTGTGTCCACAGTCCGGGGGCCAATATGTTCCCTCTAATTGTTCATGTGTGTGAGCAACAGAGGTGGGTAGTAACGCGCTACGTTTACTCCGTTACATCTACTTGAGTAACTTTTGGGATAAATTGTACTTCTAAGAGTAGTTTTAATCAGAGGTGGGTAGAGTAGCCAGAAATTGTACTCAAGTAAGAGTACTGTTACCGTATTTTCCGCACCATAAGGCGCCCTGGGTTATAAGCCGCGCCTTCAATGAACGGCATATTTCAAAACTTTGTCCACCTATAAGCCGCCCCGTGTTATAAGCCGCATCTAACTGCGCTAAAGGAATGTCAAAAAAACAGTCAGATAGGTCAGTCAAACTTTAATAATATATTAAAAACCAGCGTGATGTGGGCGCGCATGGAGTCGTATATCAACATGGACGGAGCTGCGTGAAAAAAGCCACCCGGCCTCTTCGCGTAAACTTACCTTAACCACTCGCTCATCTTTTCTTCATCCAGCCATCCCTTCGAGTTAGCTTTTATGATGACGCCGGCTGGAAAGGTCTCTTTTGGCAAGGTCTTCCTTTTGAATATCACCATGGGTGGAAGTTTCTGGCCATTAGCATGGCAAGCTAGAACCACAGTGAAGGATGACTTCTCATTCCCTGTGGTGCGAATATTCACCGTACGTGCTCCCGTTGTATCCACAGTGCGGTTCACAGGAATATCAAAAGTCAGTGGAACCTCGTCCATGTTGATAATGTTCTCTGGCCGGATCTTTTTTTCAGCTATCTTGTTTTTACAATATGCACGGAAAGTAGCCAGCTTTTCTTGAAAGTCTTTAGGCAGTTGCTGTGAAATAGTAGTCCGTATGCGGATGGAGAGATTGCGTCTTTTCATGAACCGGATCCCTGTCGCTTAGTAGGAGCCATTTTGTGGTCTTTACAGATGTAAACACACAAAGGAAATGAAACGTAATATCCGTGCGCTTTTTCTTCTTCTACGCGGGCGGGTGGTTGCTTACAGTAGAAGAAGAAGCGCTTCCTGTTCTATGGGGGCGGGTGCTTACCTTGGCGGTTGCTTGCGTAGAAGAAGAAGCACTTCCTCTTCTACGGGGAAAAAAGATGGCAGCTGTTTACCGTAGTTGCGAGACCGAAACTTTATGAAAATGAATCTTAATATTAATCCATATATAAAGCGCACCGGGTTATAAGCCGCACTGTCAGCTTTTGAGTAAATTTGTGGTTTTTAGGTGCGGCTAATAGTGCGGAAAATACGGTACTTTAAAGATTTATTACTCAAGTAAAAGTAAGGAGTAGTCACCCAAATATTTACTTGAGTAAAAGTAAAAAGTATGTTGTAAAAAAACTACTC